>NW_028318916.1:2500-221130 GCF_062004578.1 Staurois parvus
CCTAACCCCTACCCTAACCCCTAACCCTACCCTTTCCCCTAACCCTCACCCTAACCCTAATCCCCCTAACCCTAACCCAACCCCTAACCCTAACCCCCCTAACCCCTAACCCTAACCCCCCCTAACCCCTAACCCTAACCCCAAACCCTAACCCCCTAACCCCCCTAACCCTAACCCAGCAACCCTAACCCCTTAACCCTAACCCTAACCCCAACCCTAACCCCTATCCCTGACCCCTAAACCCTAACCCCCTATCCCTAACCCCAACCCCTAACCCCAACCCTAACCCCCTAACCCTACCCCTAACCCTTACCCCAACACCCTAACCCTAACCCCAACCCCTAACCCAACACCCTAACCCTATCCCTAACCCCCTAACCCCAACCCCTAACCCAACCCTAACCCAACCCTAACCCCTAACCCCAACCCCTAACCCTAATCCTTAACCCAAACCCCTAAACCCTAACCCCAACCCTACCCCTACCCCCTAACCCCAACCCTACCCTAAACCTAACCCCTACCCCTAACACCCTAACCCCAACCCCCTAACACTAACCCCTAACCCTTAACCCTACCCCCCCTAACCCCCCTAACCCTACCCCTAACCCCAACCCTAACCCCCTAACCCTTAACCCCTAACCCTAACCACCCTAACCCTAACCCCTAACCCTAACACCCTAACCCTAACAACCCTAACCCCTAACCCCAACCCACCTCACCCTAACCCACCTAACCCTAACCCTAGCCCCTAACCCTTAACCCTAACCCCCCTAACCCCTCACCCCAACCCTAACCCCAGCCCCTAACCCTTAACCCTAATCCCTTTTTAACACCCTAACCCCCTAACCCCTAACCTAAACCCAACCCTAAACCTATCCCCACCCCTACCCCTGACCGCTAACCCTGACCTCATCCCCAACCCAACCCCTAACCCCAACCCCTAACACCCCAACCCTAACCCCCTACCCCAACCCCATAACCCTAACCCTACCCTTCTAACCCTAACCCCCTACCCCAACCCAACCCCTAAACCCCACCCCTTACCCCATTCTAACACCTACCCTACCCCTTACTACCAACACCAAACCATAACCCCCTACCCTTTAACCCCACCCTCTCCCTTAACCCTAACTTCCCAACCCTATCACCCCAAACCCTTAGCCCAACCCTCTAACCACCTATCCCTTCCCCTAACCCCCTACGCCATAATTCTTCTCCTAACCCTCCTTAATCCTTCCCCTCCCCCCTAACCCCAACCTTTTCCCCCTAACCTCCCTACCCCAACCCTTACCATACCCCTTAACCCCCACCCTAACTAACCCCACCTCTAAACCCTTACCCTAACCCACACCCCAACCATAAGCCCCCCAACCCTACCCCACACCGTTAGCCCCACCCTACCTCTAATCCCCTAACCCTACCCCCAACCCACCCCTAACCCTACCCATAACAACTAAACTTAACCCCATAACCCTTACCTCTACCACTACTTCCTAAGCCTTAACCCTAACCACAACACTCTAACCCCTAACCATCAAAACCCCAGAACTAACTCCTACCCCAAACCCTTACCCTAACCCAAATTCTACCCTTAACCCTATCCCCCAAACCCTACCTAACCCCTAATCCCTCTACCCATAATCTTCTAACCCTAAAACTAACCCTACACTCTACTCCTAACCCTATACCCTTTTCCTCAACCCCATAACCCTAACCTATACCATTAATCCCTAACCCCTAGCCATCAAAACCCTAACTCCTACCCCTAACTATAACCCTATAACCTAAACCCCAACCACTACCCTTATTCTACCCCTAACCCCCACTAAACATTACCACCCTAACCCCTACCCCTCTAATGCTAAACCTAACCTTACACCCTAACACTATCCCTACCCTACTCCTAACCCCAACCCATCCCCTAACCCTCAAACCTCACCTCCTAACCCTACCCCCTCCTAACATTCCGCTGCCTCCTTGTGGATGATCCTGTTATCACTCTCGTGTTACTAAACACATACTATTACCAAAACTCTGCTGCCTCCTTGTGGATGATCCTGGTATGACTGTCCTGTGTTGCTATACCCATTACCATCACTGTGAAGGATATGTGGGTGGAACAGAACACACGCAGAGAGCAGTGGGACAAGGCTTTCATTGAGTGATTTGGAGGGCACACGATGAGTACAGAAAGGTTCTGGCAAAACAAAAAGTTAGGTCCGTACCACAGGGTGGGCACACAGCAAGAATCACTGAGTTCTGGCAGGCAACACGGGGGGGGGGGGGAATAGTCCGTAGCACTGTGTAGGTTCAAAACAGGGTGGCAGAGTGGCAGGCAATGGGTTAAGTCCAAGTGGCAAATAATGCATAATTTGGGTGGGCAAGGATTAGGTCCAGGTTGGGTCCTCAGCACACGGGGTAGCACACAGTAGACAGGCAGAACTCTAGCAGACAAGGCTTAAGTCCAGGTTGGATCCTCATCACAGGGGGTGGAACACAACAGGACAGCAGAACTCGAGCAGGCAAGGGTTAAGTCCAGGTTGGATCCTCAACACAGGTGATGGCACCCAGCAGGCAGAGCAGAGAGGGTTAAGTCCTTGGCACAGGGTAGCAATTCAGGGACTCACCAGCCAGCAGTGGCCCCAGCAGAGGAAGTCTAGGCAGATAGACACCAACTCCTCACGGGTTTTCAGTGGGCTGTGTGTCTTGGCCGCAGTTTCAAGACCACACAGGCAATGTAGAACCACAAATCCCAGCAGTGCGCAAAGCACAGTTCAATGCATCGCCTAAAGAGGCCTGCAGCCATGAGCTGCTCTGTCCATTCTCCCCCAAAGCCCTTGGTACCGACACACCTGGCTTTTCACAGCCACAGGACACCATGCTGTCTGCACTCCCTGCTGAGATCAATCTCATCTCCCACCCCCTGCAGCGCACAGGAACTCCACATTTTACCTAAGCAGACCAGCTGACTGATAGACACACATGTTGAGTTCAACAAACACCAAAATAAAATATTTCTGATCTCCATCACAATCACTCTGCTGCCTCCTTGGGATGATCCTGGTATGACTTGCCAATGTTATGATACATATTACTCATGCTCTGCTGCCTCATTGTGGATGACCCTGGTATTACTCCTTTGTGTTAGTATACACACATTACACACGCTCTGTTGCCTCATTGCGGTTTATCCAGGTTTGATTTCCCTGCCTTACTATACACATATTACTGACACTCTGCTGCCTCCTTGTGTTTGATCCTGGTATGACTCCTCCAGTGTTACTATACACACAGTATTACTAACACTATGCTGCCACCCTATCACCTAACCTCTGGACCCTTAAAACATTAAAAAAAATGTAATAACCAATAGAAGAAAACAGCAATCAAAACCACAAGCCAACAAAGAGCGCGCACACAACGCACATACCCTAACCCTAACCAAACAATGTGCAACAGCAAAGACAGTGGCCTGGCTTTACACAAGGGAATGGCAGCCCCTTATTACTGCTGTGTCTGAACAGGACTGCACAACAGCAAAGAGGCTGATATTTAGATGTGTACATGTGGCTAAGGCCAGGACATTGTTTAGTCTGCTGCACAGTCCTGTTGCTTGTTCAGATAGAGCAGCAAATACTTTAGTACATCCACCCTCAGACACATGCACACAATGAAATATCCGACTCTTAGGGTTCACAATCCTGTTTGTTCAGAGACAGCAGCACAGCCAGAGGTGGTATTCCATTGTGTATGTGGCGAGGAAGGCCGATAAAGTCTTTGCTGCTTTATCTGAACAAGCAACAGGACTGTGCAGCAGATTACACATTGTCCCAGCCCTATTCAGCCACATGCATGCACCAGAATAGCAGACTTTTTGCTGCTGCATCTGAACAAACAGGACTGCGCAGCAACAAAGAAGCAGCCATTCTGATGTGTGCATGTGGCAGAGTAAAGCTGAGCCAATGTCTCTGAACACACAATCAGGACTTTGCAGCAGTAAAGAGGCCGGTATTCCATTGTACACATGTGGCTGAGTAAAGCCGGACCAACATCTAAGCTGCTGCACAGTCCTGTTTGTTCAGATAAATCAGCAAAGACTTTATCCCGGCTTTCCTCAGCCACATGCACACAACAGAATACCGGCCTCTTTGATGCTGCGCCTGAATACACAGGATTGTGCAGCAGCTCAGACATTGGCTAAGGCTTCAGGTGCTTCTAAAGGCTAAACATTTTATACCTTTATGTATTCTCTGCATTGAGGTAAAACATTCTAGTAATCGTTCTGCCTCCTCACCGCCCCCCCATATACCTACCTGAGTCCTATCATGATCCAGGGCTGTGCCAGTTTACAGCAGCTTTCTCCTCTCTGCTTACAGAGGCAGGAGTGTGAGCCATTGGCTCCTGCTGCAAATCAAATCCTGCAAGCAAAGTGGGGTCAAGCTACACTGTATGTGTCATTACGATCAGGAATGCAGAGTTGTGCCCCATAGTAAGTAGCTTGCTACTGGGGTCAAACAAAGAAGAGGAAGAGCCTAGAATGCTGACTGGGGACTCCAGAAGAGGACATTTGGGGCTGTTCTGTGCAATACCATTGCACAGAGCAGGTAAGTATAATATATTTGTTAATTTTTAAAATAGCCTTTACAAATGCTTTACTCAGCTGCATGCAACCACAAACACCCCCGAATTCCAGCCTGATATTAAAGTGTCTTAGCTGCTGCAATCTTTGCTTGTTCAGACTGAGCGATAGTGAAGAGGCTGGTATCTGGTGTGAATGTGTGTGAGTCAAAATCCTAGCCACTGCACAGTCCCATTTTCTAGTTCAGAAAGATCAGCAACGAGGAGGTTGGTATCTGATATGTGGTTGTAAACTCATCCTACCTTAGGTCACAGGGTGTCCTTGCTGCTCCATCACTTCTTCCCATAGTCCAACCCAGGAGAAGTACTCTGTAGATGACGGGACGTCTCTGACATCTGGCAGGCAGATCACAGCTTCTCTCTACTCTGTCCTCAGAAGGCTCTTCACTCCATGGGCCAGCTGAAAGGTGACAGTATTCTGGGTCAGAGAAAACCATCATAAGACACGGAGTAACCCTGAGATGACAGAGATAGGCAGAACACAGTGTCCGGAATTGCTGCCTCCTGGCTATCATCCCCAAGGACCGCCTCCATATCTCCAGATCATCCAACCCAAAGAATGCAGATTGTGAGTTCTAACTTCACTTCCTGAAAACAGCCATAGTACCAGCAGGGCAATGTCAGGACCCATAGTACCAGCAGGGCAATGTCAGGACCCATAGTACCGGCAGGCCAATGTCAGGGCCCATAGTACCAGCAGGACAATGTCAGGACCCATAGTACCAGCAGGACAATGTCAGGACCCATAGCACCAGCAGGCCAATGTCAGGACCCATAGCACCAGCAGGCCAATGTCAGGACCCATAGTACCAGCAGGCCAATGTCAGGACCCATAGTACCAGCAGGCCAATGTCAGGACCCATAGTACCAGCAGGCCAATGTCAGGGCCCATAGTACCAGCAGGACAATGTCAGGACCCATAGTACCAGCAGGACAATGTCAGGACCCCAGTACAACTTCTTATTCCATGCCTGTACATAATCCCATCTCTCCCCTCTATCTCACTGTCCCCCATCTGTCCATACCTGTCTGGAGGCACCATACACCCCCATCCCTCCCTTCTATATCACTGTCCCCCATCTATATATCTATGTCTTGAGACACCATACAACCCCATCCCATCTAGTTCCCCCAGTAAAATCTATTACCAGCTACCTCTAAGGAGGGTACAATATAGAGGGAGGTGAGGAGGGTACAATATAGAGGGAGGTGAGGAGGGTACAATATAGAGGGAGGTGAGGAGGGTACAATAGGAATAATATTCTGTGTAGAGGTAAGGTCGGAGCCATACCAGATTCAGCCATCAAATGGCAGCACAATCCTGTCATATTCTGTGCTTAGAAATACAAAGTACTACCACATCCATCCACAAGGCGGCAGCAGAGTACCAGTTACATTCTATTTATAGGAAAATCAATGTGGGCGCTTCCAGGATCGGCCAGCAGATGGCAGCTTAGTAACTGTATGATGTACAGAGCATGCCCAGTCTGACGCCATTTTATAGTGGAAATGTTTAGGTCTTCAAGAAAATGGCGGTCACAGCAGATGGAAATGTTTTGTGTCCTGGGAGAGCAGCTGCCATTTTCTAGAGTCTTCAAAAATATGTCCGCCATCACAGAGAAGACAAAGTACAGAGATTATTGGGGTGATGGAGTGCTCAGCAACACTGATAGAAAACTGTATATACAATTACAGCACAATATAGAGGGGGCGAAGGGGATACAATATAGAGGAGGGCAGAGGGGGATACAATATAGAGGGGGGCGAGGGGGATACAATATAGAGGGGGGCGAGGGGGATACAATATAGAGGGGGATACAATATAGAGGGGGCGGGGGGGATACAATATAGAGGGGGGTGAGGGGGGATACAATATAGAGGGGGATACAATATAGAGGGGGGCGGGGGGGATAAAATATAGAGGGGGATACAGTATAGAGGGGGGCGAGGGGGATACAATATAGAGGGGGGCGAGGGGGATACAATATAGAGGAGGGCGAGGGGGATACAATATAGAGGAGGGCGAGGGGGATACAATATAGAGGGGGGTGAGGGGGGATACAATATAGAGGGGGATACAATATAGAGGGGGGGCGAGGGGGATACAATATAGAGGGGGGCAAGGGGGATACAATATAGAGGGGGGCAAGGGGGATACAATATAGAGGGGGGTGCGGGGGATACAATATAGAGGGGGGCGAGGGGGATACAATATAGAGGGGGGCAAGGGGGATACAATATAGAGGGGGCAAGGGGGATACAATATAGAGGGGGATACAATATAGAGGGGGATACAATATAGAGAGGGTGAGGGGGGATACAATATAGAGGGGGGCAAGGGGGATACAATATAGAGGAGGGGTGAGGGGGGATACAATATAGAGGGGGATACAATATAGAGGGGGGCGAGGGGGATACAATATAAATGGGGTGAGGAGGATACAATACAGAGGGGGGGGGTGAGGGGGATACAATATAGAGGGGGTACAATATAGAGGGGGGTGAGGGGGATACAATATAGAGGGGGGTGAGGGGGATACAATATAGAGGGGGATACAATATAGAGGGGGTGAAGGGGGATACAATATTGAGGGGGATACAATATAGAGGGGGTACAATATAGAGGGGGGTGAGGGGGATACAATATAGAGGGGTGTACAATATAGAGGGGGACACAATATAGAGAGGGGTGAGAAGGGTACAATATAGAGAGGGGTGAGGAGGGTACAATATAGAGGGGGTGAGGGGGATACAATATAGAGGGGGTGAGGGGGACACAATATAGAGGGGGGTGAGGGGGATACAATATAGAGGGGGTGAGGAGGGTACAATATAGAGAGGGGTGAGGGGGTACAATATAGAGGGGGGTGAGGGGGATACAATATAGAGGGGGGGGTGAGGAGAAGAGAGTGAAAAGAGCGGACATAAAATACATTTTTACCTCAGGCTTCATCCTCCTCAGCCACACCCGGAGAGCACACCAGTCCCGCCATTATCCCTTCCCCGCCCACTTCGCAGAGCGACTTCCGGGGGTGGGGCACAAGGAGATGACGTCACTCTGCATGATATCCGGTTCCCAACAAGTCCACGTTGTTTGTGCGGTGCCGCCCTTTTTAGACAGCACTTTCTGATTGGCTGTTGTCTAAAAAGGGCCCCTGTATCCCAGCCCCCCATCTATAACTGTCCATCATTCATTAGTTACCTATATACTAAACGATAAATCATAGCCTCGAGATGAGCCAATCAGAAGATAGGGGGCGAAGCCGCTCAACCCCGGCGGACATGAAGGCAAAGATGGAATTCTCTGTATTATCCTCAGTACAATGGCGGCCTGACAGACGTGTGTGACCAGACATACATATAAAGATATAGTATACAAACTAATATATGTACAACCTACAGCACATCCGGACCACCATACATGACAGGAACAAATAGTCCGTGGTCTTCAACAAGATGGCGGCCACTGTAGACAAATCGCTAGGAACAACCTTCCCCACATACCCAGTTCTGTTTCCACTGTAGAAAATGAGGAAACTGCAGAGAAATTCTCCTTCCCGGCCGATTGTATCGGGAGGAATAATATCCTGTGTCAGACCTGCTGTGAGAGTCATACCAGGCTCAGCCAGCAGATGGCAGCGCAGTTCTGTCATGTACGGTACATAGAAATACAAAGTACTACCACATCTATCCACAAGGCGGCAGAAGAGTACCGGTTATGTTCTATTTCAAGAAAAATGAATGTGAGCGCTTCCAGGATCAGCCAGCAGATGGCAGTGCAGTAAAGTCATATCGTGTGCTAACAGATCCTTCCACAAGGCGGCGACAAAGTACCTGTAATATTCTGGAAAAGAAAATCAAGCTGAGCGCTTCCAGGAACGGCCAGCAGATGGCAGCTTAGTATCTGTAAGACGTATAGCGCATGCCCAGTCTGGCGCCATTTTAAAGTGGAAATTTTTTTAAATCTTCGAGAAAATGGCGGCCATGGCAGACGGAAGTGTTCTTTATTCTGGGAGAGCAGCTGCCATCTTGTAGTCTTTAAAAAAATGGCCGCCTTCACAGACATTCTTCTCCTATATTTTCTCTCAAGGTTCCGGCATTATTTTAGGTAAGACAAACTGCAGAGGTGATTAAAGACACATGGTGTGCACAGCGAAACTAATAGAAACTGAATTTACAATTACAAGCCGGGGAAAATGTTACTAGGCTCCGCCCCTCACCATAGCTATTAGACAATTAACGTGTTTTGAACTTGTACGCCATTATGCTTTAGGGAAACAGATACGATCCTTCACACTACGACCCCGAAGATGGAAATAGTGGGATCCACATGACGACACGATCGTCTTTCATGTGAGGACTTCCTCATTCTATATAAGGAAATAAAACCATGGAGAAGACGTATGCTGAAATCTGTCTGCTGTAGCCGCCATATTATTGAGGACCATTGAGGATGGCGGCATAGGCATGCGCAGTAGAACTAACGATAATCAGTGCTGCCGCCCTGTGGCCAGAATCAGTATGACTCCTAAGATTAATTACCATAATAAAACGGCTTTGCCTCCTTGTGGATGATCCTGGTATGACACCCAAAATATTACCAACACTCTGATGCCTCCTTATGGATGATCCTGGTATGACACCCAAAATATTACCAACACTCTGATGCCTCCTTATGGATGATCCTGGTATGACACCCATAATATTACCAACACTCTGATGCCTCCTTGTGGATGATCCTGGTATAACTCCCATAATATTGCCGACACTTTAATGCCTCCTTGTGGATGATCCTGGTATGACACCCATAATATTACCCACACTCTGATGCCTCCTTGTGGATGATCCTGGTATGACCCCCATAATATTACCATTACTCTGCTGCCTCCTTGTGGATGATCCTGGTATGACACTCATAATATTACTGACACTCTGCTGCCTCCTTGTGGATGATCCTGGTATGACACCCATAATATTACCGACACTCTGCTGCCTCCTTGTGGATAATCCTGGTATGACACTCATAATATTACCAACACTCTGCTGCTTCCTTGTGGATGATCCTGGTATGACACCCATAATATTACCGACACTTTGATGCCTCCTTGTGGATGATCCTGGTATGACACCCATAATATTACCGACACTCTGCTGCCTCCTTGTGGATAATCCTGGTATGACACTCATAATATTACCAACACTCTGCTGCCTCCTTGTGGATGATCCTGGCATGACACACATAATATTACCAACACTCTGCTGCCTCCTTGTGGATGATCCTGGTATGACCCCACCCGTGTTACTATACATATAATATTACCGACACTCTGCTGCCTCCTTGTTTATGATCCTGGTATGATCCTGGTATGGCTCCCCTGTGTTACTATACACATAATATTACTGACACTCTGCTGCCTCCTTGTGGATGATCCTGGTATGGCTCCCCTGTGTTACTATACATATTACTGATACTCTGCTGCCTCCTTGTGGATGATCCTGGTATGGCTCCCCTGTGTTACTATATGCATAATATTACCGACACTCTGCTGCCTCCTTGTGGATGATCCTGGTATGACACCCCTGTGTTACTATACACATAATATTACCGACACTCTGCTGCCTCCTTGTGGATGATCCTGGTATGACTCCTGTGTGTTTCTATACACATAAAATTACCGACACTCTGCTGCCGCCTTATGGATGATCCTGGTATAACTCTTCTTGTGTTACTATACAATGATATACATTATATAATTCTCTGTATTAACCTCAACACAATGGCAGCCTGAAATACATGTGTGAATGGAAATACAACTAAAGAGAATACAAACATACTATACATACTAGTGCGCATGTCTATCCCACCATCTTCGAAAGGAGAAACCATGAAGTGGTCTTCAACAAGATGGCAGCCGCTGTATACATATTTTGAAGAACAGCTTCCTTCACATATCCAGTTCTGATTCCCCTTTAGAAAATTAGGAATCTGTGTAGCCTATTCCTCCTTCCTGACCCAATTGTATTGGGAGGAATAATATTCTGTTGAAGACATTTGGTGGGAGTCATACCAGGCTCAACCAGCAGATGGCAGCGCAGTTCTCTCATATTGTGTGGTTAGAAATACGAAGTATTACCACATCCATCCACAAGTTGGAGGGAAAGTACCAGTAATAGTCTATGTATAGAAAAATCAACGTGGGTTCAGCCAGTAGATGGCACCACATTTCAGGATATAAGGAGAATGCCCAGTCTACCGCCATTGTTTATGGGAAATAATAACCAAATTTTTGAGAAAATGGTGTTCGTGGCAGACATTTCTTTTCTATGTACTGCACGTGCCCAGATCAGCTGCCATTATGGAGAGGAGAAAATGGCCTGATCTTCAATAATATGCCTGCCATCAAAGACATTATTCTCTTACAATTCCGTTCAAAGGAGTGTGGTTCTGAGGCTCCACCCCCTACCTTCTGATTGGCTGGCATATAATCATGTATCCGCTCCCCTGATTTGGCGATTTATATCCATCTAATATTTCCTAGGTAACTATAACCGAATGATAAATCAAAGAACAGCGACCAGCCAACCAGAAGGGAGGGGTGGGGCCGAACAACCCAGGAAGGAGATCCTGATTATTTCATTTTCTGTAATATCCTCAACACAAGGGTTGCCTAACAGATATGTGTGACTGGACAAACTACTATGGAGAATACTACTGTGCATGCCCGAGACGCCATCCATGAAAGGAGAGAACAGTCAGTGGTCTTCAACAAGATGGTGGCCGCAGTTGACAAGATCCCGAGAATCAACCTCCTCCAGATATCAGTTCTGTTTCCACTGTAGAGAATAAGGAAACTGTGCAGATTACTCCTCCCGTCCAGATTGTATCGGTAGGAATAATATTGTCAGACCTCCGGAGGGAGTCATTCCAGGCTCAGCCAGCAGATGGCAGCAGAGTCCTGTCATGTTCTGTGTTTAGAAATACAATGTACTACCACATCCATCCACAAGGCGGCAGAAGAGTACTGGTTAAATTCTATATATAGAAAAATGAATGTGAGCGCTTCCAGGATCAGCCAGCAGATGGCACTGCAGTAAAGTCATATCATGTGCTAACAGATCTATCCACAAGGCGGCGACAAAGTACCTGTAATATTCTGGTATAGAAAATCAAGCTGAGCACTTCCAGGAACGGCCAGCAGATGGCAGCACAGTCCTATCATGTTATGTGCTTAAAAATACAAAGTACTACCACATCCATCCACAAGGCGGCAGCAGAGTATCGGTTATATTCTATATATAGAAAAATGAATGTGAGAGCTTCCAAGATCAGCCAGCAGACAGCAGTGCAATAATGTCATATCATGTGCTAACAGATCCATCCACAAGGCGGCGACAAAGTACCTGTAATATTCTGGAATAGAAAATCAAGCTGAACGCTTCCAGGAACGGCCAGCAGATGGCAGCTTAGTATCTGTATGAGGTAAAGTGCATGCCCTGTCTGCCATTTTATAGTGGTAAATTTTTTAGACTTCGAGAAAATGGTGGCCATGGCAGACGGAAATCTTTTGTGTCCTGGGAGAGCAGCTGCCATTTAGTACAGTCTTCAAAAGCATGGCCTCCATCACAGACATTCTCCTCTTACATTCTCCCTACAGGTTCCGGAGCTGTATTGGATAATATAAACTACAGAAGTTATCGGAGAGACGGAGCGCTGAAAGAAATACATAGAAAAGTGCATTTACAATTACAGCGCGGGAAAATGTTACTAGACTCCGCCCCTCACCATTGTTATTAGATAATTAACGTGTTTAGAACTTGGACGCCATTTTGATTTTGGGCAAATTGATGCGATCCTTCACACAAAGACCCAGGAGCTGGAAATAGTGGTATCTATAGGACCACACGATCTGCTACTGTTGAGGAGCACCTTGTTCTATATTTTATATAAGGAAATAAAATTGTGAACATTTGTATGCTGAAACATGTCCACTGTAACCGCCATCTTACAGAGGACCAGAATGGCGGCATGGGCATGCGCAGTAGTAATAACGATAATCACTGTGCTGCCTCCCTGTGGCCAGAATTAGTATGACTCCAAAGATTAATTAACATAATAAAACTGCATTGCCTCTTTGTGGATGATCCTGGTATGACACCCATATTTAAGACTGCTGCCTCCTTGTGGATGATCCTGGTATGACTCCCCTGTGTTACTATACACATAATATTACCGACACTCTGCTGCCTCCTTGTGGATGATCCTGGTATGACACTCATAATATTACAGACACTCGGCTGCCTCCTTGTGGATTATCCTGGTATGACACCCTGTGTTACTATACACATAATATTACCGACACTCTGCTGACTGGCAGGTAATGGGTATGTCCCGGGGGGGCACACAGCAAAAGGCAGGCTCTGGTAGGCAATGGTTAAGTCCGGGGCACACAGCAGAAGGAAGACTGGCAGGCAATGGTTAAGTCCGGGGCACACAGCAGAAGGAAGACTGGCAGGCAATGGTTAAGTCCGGGGCACACAGCAGAAGGAAGACTGGCAGGCAATGGTTAAGTCCGGGGCACACAGCAGAAGGAACACTCGGGCAGGTAAGGGTTAAGTCCAGGGCACATAGCAGAAGGCAGACTGGCAGGCAATGGGTAGGTCCAGGGCAGCGGCGGACTGACAACTCATGGGGCCCTGGGCAATAGGAAATCATGGGGCCCCTGTGACCTCACCAACACTCAAACCACACCCAAAAAAAACTATGAAAGGTACCAGGGACATCTCATAGGGCCCCCTACTGACCCCGGGCCCTCAGGCAGTGCCCGAGTGTCTAAATGATCAGTCCGCCCCTGGTCCAGGGGGCACACAGCAGACGGAAGACTGGCAGGCAATGGTAAATATGGCTTGGCTATAGGGTCTGGCCGCAGCACAGGACCTTTCATAGCACCCTGGGAAGATACCCCTGCCCTGGTCCTGCTCCGGTCTTTCATCTCCAGAGCAAGACACTCCCAGGTTGCCAGGCATCGGCGGCCCTGGCGTCAGGTTGCTGTGGCAACAAGCCCCACACCCTCACTACGCCTGTGCACAGGGAGCATGGCCTTTTTCTCCGGCGGATGCAGAGTGGGGGCGCACTGTACCCGCCGAGACAAGGGGAGGGGGGTGTGGCAACATCTAGGTGGCCTGCATGTGGGGAATCCACATGCAACACAGTGGGGTGGCTGACTTCTTGGCGCTCGGCTTAGCAGAGATGTGGGGACTCCCAGCAGGAGGCAGCTCCCTGGAGCTCAGCACACCACTTTATGTGGGCTATGTGTGGGCGCAGGGGCATGCAATGGCAAAGGGTGCAGGGATCCGAAGAGGGAGGAAGAAGAGAGGGGGCAGGGGAGGAGAGACCGTAACACATATAGATTCAAAATATTAATACATGATTATATGAAAAAATGCATAAAAAACAACACATTTCAAGAATCTCTGTTTACTTCCTCAGGAGTAGATGTAAATATATATAATGCAAAATATATTATATAATAATATATATAAATATACATAGCTATAAATATATAGAATATATATAGCAAACTGGTAATATCACATAGTACATGAGACTATTCCCAAGGGCCAGCAAATGGACCCAATTTTTACAAATCAGCTCAAAATTAGACATGGCAACACTTCCAAATGGTGATCACCAGGGATGTCCACCCTGGGAACTGTGAGAGTATGACTCATGAGGACCAGAGGGACAAACAGGGCAGGTTCACCGATGGTGGAATACAGGTCCATACAGTCCCTGATATCACCCAAAGTAAGTAACAATTTCTGAAAGGAATATTTTAATGTTCATTGTTATGATAAATAACTATATCAAAATGAGTGATATCTAACAGGGATGAATAGAGGACAATGTGGGACTTATTTACTTTAGCTTACATTTGCTGGAGAGTGCAAAATCAGGTTCATTTCTGCATAGAAACCAATCAGCTTCTCACCTCAGCTTGTTCAATTACCTTTTAACAATAAAACCTGGAAGCTGATTGGTTTCTATGAAGAAGTGAGCCTGATTTTGTACTCTCCAGCTTTAGTAAATAAACTCCTATATGACTACTGTGTCAATTATAGATGAGATGAGACATAATAGATTGTACTGGTGGAGGCTATCACCCAGATTACTTAGAGTCAAATGGAAGAAAAACTGGAACATACTCTACACCCAACTCACAAAAGGATGAATGAATGTAGGTCTATCAAAGAAAGAAGATACTGACACAGTCCCCAAAGGCAGTGTAAAGCGTCAAACTTAAGTTGTGTGCAAGAACAAAAACCATCATAAATCTTACATATTTAGACTATAATCCAAAGTATTGCTCCACAATATCCAAGTAAAAAAGAAACATCCCTCACCTGCCTCTGCTATTTATCCCAACGAGCTCATCGTGGTTCATTCCGAATGCCACCCGACAATCCCACAAGGAAAGGTGCTCACAAAAGCTGGTATACGCTGCCATATAGGCAAAATGGCACTGAGAGCACAGCCCCCTGCATGGCAAGAACATGATGACACAATGATGATGACCCCATGTACACTGACATCACATTGTGCATAAAACATGGCACCGATGCACATGAAAAATCCCAACCCCAACCACCCCTAACCAACTGTCAGAGGTGGTAAGAAGAGGCTAACCTTCTCAGTGCATCACTGCTCGCGGGTCTGAACAGACCCCCACCACCAATAACAAACCAGAGGTACCACACTTGAAAACAGTCCGCATTTTCATATTCACATCATAATACGCAAACTCTCATTACTACATCATAATGTCTTACTTGTAAAAACATGCATGGTGCAGCAGACCACTAAGAGCCATGGTGTCTTCCACTGAAAATTTATTTGGTTGGGATCTGCAGCACTAAGTAATGTATACATCAACCTATACATAAAATACAATACATTTGCCCTGGACTATATATGAGGCACTTCACAAACAAAAAATGATTATTACACTTGATTCACAGAACAGACTTAGCAGTGGACAGTGAAATATCCCTTTAAGGACGTGTCCGCTTAGCATAAGGAAATCCTGTCCAGTCCTGTTCGGTACATCCCTTAGATCATTTGATTGGTTTTGTTAGTTCTGTGATGCCCTCTCCAGGGATCAGAAAAGATGGCTGCATTGGCAGACCTGGGCTATTGTTTAACATCAAAACTACCAGGGATATGGAGGGTCACATTAGCCATGGGCCAAAGACTCTTGCTCATCAGATTGGACTCTGCAAGTGAACCAGACTCTGCATGAAACCAAAGACAAGGCGATCTTAGAGCAGAACTTCACCCAGTAGGGGAAGTTCCTCTTGTTTGCCTCCTCCTCCCTGCTATTTAACATTTGATACTTAGTTTTTTTTTCGGGAGAAGCAGGTACCCACTCCCACTTGATGAGGAAAGAACAAAGAGAGGGCGCACAGGCCTAGTGCATTACCATAAAAAATGTTTAATAAGAAATAAAATAGAAGAGATAAGAGTGTAATAGTTAGCAGGGTTACATTCAAGTCAGGGCTGAGAGGCTGTGTAGGTCAGTTCCCTGATACCTCCCCACTGCTCTAGAATCTTGGAAATATTCTAGAAGCAGTGGGCAGGGGTGAGGAGGGGATGGCCTGCACACTTAGCAGGCCCTGGCCAATCCCCAAGCAGGAGGATTGGCATGGGGTCAGGACAACCCTTAAGATTGGCTGAGCCTGCTCAGTAGCAGATGGGGTGAGCAGGCTGGAGTGAGGAGCCTGAGAGGGGGTCCAAGAGATGGGCCTACCTACAGGTGGAGGAGCTGGAAGGGAGGATCTCTCATCCTCAATCATACTCTGAGAGGACAACCTGAGAAGCAGGGAAGGAGCAAGCCCAGTTTAAGGCCTGAAGGCAGCCACCAACCCACAAGCTTGTAGACGAGGACTGAGTGAGTAACACCACAGAGGGAATTCTGGTGGGAAACATGACTAGCCCCATCTGGGTCTGCTGATGCTAAAGTGGCAGATTCTGGGCTCCCATGCTCAAGGATTCCCTCAGACAGCTGGGTGAAGAGGAGATTTCATTAGGGGTCTGAGGAGGTACATAAGGAGAGGCTGGATAGGTCTCCAAGAAGATGATTTTTGTCTAATAGACTTGTACATAGTTGTTAAGGAGTTTGTCCTGTTTACAGTTACCATGGGCATCGCATACACCCCTCTCCCCATCCAAGTTCAATACCCCTTTATAAAATCCAACAAAAAAAAAACAAACTCAAGACTGTTTACTGTCTCCTGTGTGCAAGGATTGAAGGAAATATATGATGCCTGGATGTGAAGGACTATAGGGGGACCCAAATCTCTAGCGACTCCTAAGGGGGTAGTGCTACATCAATAATAATAAAGTGGTACAGATTTGTTCAACTTGCTTTACGGCCCCATTCACACTTAGTGTAGGGAGAACGCATATTTTTGTACACTTTTGTTGCACGCGTTTTACGCATTTCTAGATATCATGTGTTGGACACATACTTGAATGGTTTCATATGATGTCCTCCCACTCCAGCTGTGCATGCGCATCCCCGGGGGCGAGCAGCGATCGCAGTAAAGAGCCGATGATGTAGGCTTGATCATGTGATCAGCTGTGTCCAATCCCAGCTGATCACATGTAAATAGGAAATGCCGGTTATCGGCAGTCCTCTCCTCACGCTTACAGCTGACAGCGTGAGGCGAGGAGAGCCGGTACACTGATCATCAGGGCACTGATCATTCCAATCCCTTTGGCTTTTTACTGATTTTGTGGTACATCTGTACTATTATGATTTATGCCTATTTTATTGTTTGTTTATACAGTACCATCATAATAATATTGGTCACCGAACAGACTCTTCATCAGCTCCTGGGTGGTTGTGGCGGGGCCCCTCCAGGAGATGACGGAGCGGCATTTGTTTTTTCCTGTTTCTCTCTCCCCCTTTTTTTCCACATCTGTCATTAGAGGAATATGGAATTATTGGCTGCATTCACGTAATTAATGATTTTAACCCATTGGCGGTCCTTCCTTTGCTCTCCGCCCCTGCATGGGGCCATGTAAGAGTATCATTGTGTCCTATTAGAATGTCATTGTATTGTTTGTATTTATGAAGGACCGGAGATATATAATGATTTCTTTACTGTAGGCGTCATGCCCTCTAAGCACTTCGGAAGAAGAGATTGTGATTGTTCTCAAAACGCGTCAAGTGCAAATATACGCATGACTCATCTTTACATATTTATTGTAAAATCACGTCTGGTGATACTGCCATAGTCTGTAATTGTAATTAAACGTCTTTTACAAGATTGTACAAATAATAAATGATTCCCTTTTAAATTGTTAATTGTTAGGATACTCTTTGGTCTAACATGTGCCTTAAAAATCCCACCAACAAGAGGGCTTCTCCATCACATCAGAACAAGAGGGATTCCATAATGATTTAGAAATCATGGGGAGACGTCTTATTTAAAGCATTTTTCCTCCAACATTTCCTCCGACAGCAATATAAACTTTTTCCAGAGGCTCCAACTCTTCCTCACTCTTCTGAAAACCAAACAGAGAAAGTTTTATCTGGAGTTGCACTTTAAATCAGCAGGCAGGAAACATTATATCTTGTGAGAAGTAGAGAGAAGTAATCCAAGATACTCACAGGTTTACAACAGATTAATCATCCCAACACAAGCACATACCATGGCAAACACTATTCCAGTTTTTGTTCCAATAAAATGGCAGCCTAAAAAGTAGAACACGGCAGAGTGAGAATTGCTGAAACATAATGAAGATAGATGTAGCAATTGTTAACGAATTGACGAGAAATTTTTCCAAGATCACTAACAGGGCTCAAATATGGGAGAAGTAATGGAGGAGAATGAATACTTCTTCACTGCCAATATTTGCCTTTCCTGCTGCTTTGTTCACAATAAATCCTCTACTGAAGTCTGCTGGGAAACAAACATTTACACAAGTGTCTCCTGCCCCCCAGCTGCGTTCAGTGGTTCCTCCTGCCAACCTCCACATCATTTTAGGACAGAGAAGAAACGTGGAGGTTGGCAGAAGGAACCACTGAGTACTGCAGGGGCCAGGAAGATCAGCACTCCTGGAAGTGTCTTCAGTGGAGGATTTATCGTGAACAAAGCAGCAGCAAATGTCACTTTTGAAGGTTTTTCATGTCTGTTTTTTAAGGTCAAGTGTGCTTTATTTGGCTCCAAAAAATGTGATTAAAAATTGAAAGAGGCTGGAAGAAATCCTTCAAGTGATATTACACCCTAAATCAAACAAAGCACATCAGGCTGCAGACCTCAGCACTGGCCCCTGTAGAACTCCGCCTGTCCTCCCCTCCTCAGGTGTCTCCATCATCTTACAGAGACTCACAGAGCTCATGTATGTCCATAAAATCTCACAGTCCTGGAAGCAAGCCACGCCTCTGCTCCTCCCTGCAGCTCCTGATTGACAGTGACAGGAGATCGCATCATCCCTGCTGTGCCGTGGTGGTGAAAGGCACAGAAAATGCACCCCACTACCCAGGGCTGTCTTTAAGAAGCCTCTGTACCCTAGCAACAGAATTACACCAGGTGGCAGAAGCCCATGCACCCTAGCAACAGAATTACACTAGGTGGCAGAAGCCCCTGCACCCTAGCAACAGAATTACACCAGGTGGCAGAAGTCCCTGCACCCTAGCAACAGAATTACATTAGGTGGCAGAAGCCCATGCACCCTAGCAACAGAATTACACTAGGTGGCAGAAGCCCATGCACCCTAACAACAGAAATACACTAGGTGGCAGAAGCCACCTTCATCCTAGCCATAGAAGGAAGATAGGCAGCAAAAGCTACCAGCATCATAGCAACAGAAGGAAGCTGGTTGGCAGAAGCCACCTGCATCCTAGTGTAGCACCACCCGCTTAGGAGCTGCTGGATTATTTTCAGGCTCCCTATTGCTCTAGACCCCTCTCAGAAAGCCCAACCCCTGCTGACACCCTAACCGGGAGAGACTGCCACCAGGAAGTAAACTCACACACTGATTGGAGTAAACTGGTAAGAGGTTTATAGCAGATTTAAATGTAGCTTGGCTACACAGCAGAAACAAAATCAGCATATGCAGAGTCAGTTGTTATTTGTGTCAACATTAAACAAAGAAAAGACAATACTTCTCACAGAACCACCATTAGGGTTAGCAGGCCGGCTTTTCAGAAACTAACCCAATACCTTCAACCTGAGGTGGCTTTATAGTCCCCAGTGAGCAACAAGAGCTATCAGAATAGGCAAGGCTAGCTCACTCTGGGCCCTCAGGACCTGATTGCAGGGATGTAGCCTGAAAGAAAAGTGCACTTCACCCCTGAAGTAACCAATTCCCACAATAAAGTGCAATGAAGAGACTTCTGCGCGTGATGGGGCCCAGTTGGTGCACAATAAGAAGAAGTGTGGATAGCGATTCTCTGAAGAACAATGCAATAAGGCAAAGGAGGGACAGCACTCCTTTTGAAGGTGGCCAAGAACTGGAGTAATGTCTCTTTAAGTGCACTGGTCACTAGAAAGTAGATGTGAAGAAAAAGGATGTTGGGTTGGCAGGAGTGATTGTTGATACAGGGTAGATCTTCTCTGGACTACTGGCACAATATGAAGAGTTCTCTTTAAAAGGATAAACTGATGATGAAAGTGACACAGCCGGGGTTTGGCCTGCGAGATGGCTGTCCTGCTATCAGTGCTGGTGTCAAGGCTGTGTCAAGTGTAGTTAAGTAACAGCGGCTGAAGGAACTAGGCCACAACTTATAGTGGCTGTATACGATGACCGCAACTGTGTGGAAGAAATGGCAACTATGGATCAAGTGTCAGTGTTGCTGTCCCTAGGCAAGGCTTGGTACTCTCTCACCCCAGGAATGCCATCTGGGGGATCCTTGTGTGATGGGCGTGGCGTCAGACCCCAGCCCTTCTCACCAAATTGTGACTCGAAGGACCAGCCAATCTAAGACTGCGCTGCCAATTGTTGTGTAACAATGCCACTCTCAGCTGCACCCTGCACAGAGATTTTCCAGCTCGCTGGACCACAATCTATGTGCCAGCAGCCTGAGAGCGATTGTTACTGGTCAGGTTAATTACGCAATTAACCCTTCACACTGCCACCACCACCTTTTTACAGAGAAGGAGGAAACTCACAAATCTTAGCAGTAACACTATGATGTTTGAAAAAGCATCTGTAATACACACTGTCACACCAGACAGGGATATGCAGAGGGTTAAAATATACAATAGCACTCTTCAGAGACAGGGATTCTTTTAGTTTGCATTAAAAGCTTTAGAGATAGTTTCAACACTTTTCAGAAAATAGGATTTATTACTAAAAAGAACGATATCCAGAAACTACTTGTGGGGAAATATGAGCTAGGGCTATTGCTTCAGGTATACCATTCCTGTATTCATTATGCTTGCATTGTGATAAGAGTTAGAGTGATGCTTTAAGTAGATGAAATTATTGTGTCTTAAGTAAATCTTATAAGAAATGTCAGCATTATGTTCGAGCTTATGGAAAATTTTAATAGGTGTATGTATGTCACAAGTACAACCGCAAAGTAACAGGATGGACGCCTAGACTGCAGGTGTCTGCAAAATATCATAGAACATAGATAGATGTTCAGATAAGAGATCTGGGAACACAGCCAAAACGGCAGAATGTACTGACTGAGGTTTAACAGTTTAGTGAAAGGTGAACCTTGTCTGGTATCTGGGTAGAAGTAAAAAGTACGCTTTGCTATTGGATAAGTTAGGTTTGTCTTACTATTGGATCATTTGGGTTTGTGGTTTTTATCTTTATAAGCTGTAATGTACGTAATAAACTTTGCAATCTTCCTGTATCCTACTTTGTGTTTGTTATGTTGATTGCCTGATCGCGATCGAGCCCGTGCCACACCCAGACGCTGCGCAGCACAAAGAAAATATAAGAAATAAGAATATAAGGATTCCAGGAAAGGGGGAATACCTTACACTACTAAATAATATTAATATGACCTTTTAGTTTTTCATTGTTGTCACTTATGATTTTATATAGGAATAAATACTGTGTTTTATCAATAATGATATGATGCATACAACCTACTTCACATTAATATGGGTAGCTGCCCCCCCTTTTTTTATAAAATGTTCTTTTAAAAAAATGTTTTTTTAAAAATGGTGTTTATCATTTTTACATATGGGGATATTTATTAGATACAATGAGATGTATAACCCCATATGACTTTTTGTTCAGCCAGTGACAAATTTCTCCCGAATCACTGACTGAACATTACTTTGACACACCCTCGGTATATTCTCTGAGGAATTTCAGTCCTGTAGTTCGCGCATGTGCAATGAACTCGAATACCGCACAATAGTCTGAAAGAAAATGACGTTCGAGTTCGCACGTGCGCACTAGCAGACGGACCGACGACAATATGGCGCCCGTCCGATACATACGACGCCCGTTCTGTGTAACTGAGGCACCTTGTGTAATCACCTACACCCAAACAAACGAGGTAAGCTCCCCTACAAGGCACCAATTGTGTGCCCGACATTTTATCATACTTACCAGCGTTTGCACATGCGCGGTAGGCATACACACATCCTGGTCTACAATAAAATGGTGCCCGGACGCCCGCGCATGCACACTGCGCACCGAACATCAGCAAAATGGTGCCTGCTTAATTGATGCAGGCACCCAACACACAACACTATATATATGGCCATCCTGATGTCTGGAAGGTATGGCGCTTACCCTTCTGATGATGTACGTGTGATACGAAACGCGCGTCAAGGAGAAGCCCCTGCTAGCCGTGACGTCAAGCCGTCGGATTAGGGAGGTCCAGCGGCCACCCATTTTTGCAAAGTGAAACAAAACAAAAAGCACACCAACCTTGCGCATTACCTCAGTAACCAAATTTTATTCAATACAGAATGATACTCACAAACAGCGAAGTAATTGAAGCATTTAAGTCCTCACAGGGACTTGTACATTAGGCAGCCTGCGCGAGTCCCATCATAGGGGTAGACACTCAGAACAGCCGACGCGTTTCGAAGGGCATCCCTTCTTCCTCAGAGCTCTGAGGAAGGTTGGTGCACTTTTTGTTTTGTTTTGCAGTATTGGTCGGGCTTCCCCAGCCTTGTTTGGAGCTGCACAACCCTATATGCACTGGTGGTCGAATTTTTCCAGTTCTGGTTTCATCTATCTGCCACCTATCTGGGTGTCAGAGCGCAGGAGAGTTCGTTTCTGGCCACCCATTTTTGCCAGCTGGTCAGTGTTATGCTGTATTCAATTTTATCATACCCTTTTACCGTACCCTTTTACCGTACCCTTTTATCGTACCCTTTTATCGTACATTTTTATCGTACCCTTTTATCGTACCTTTTTATCGTACCCTTTTATCGTACCCTTTTATCGTACCTTTTTATCGTACCCTTTTATCGTACCCTTTTATCGTACCTTTTTATCGTACCCTTTTATCGTACCCTTTTATCGTACCCTTTTATCGTACCCTTTTATCGTACCCTTTTACCGTACCCTTTTATCGTACCTTTTTATCGTACCTTTTTATCGTACCCTTTTATCGTAGCTTTTTATCGTACCCTTTTATCGTACCCTTTTATCGTACCCTTTTATCGTACCCTTTTATCGTACCCTTTTACCGTACCTTTTTATCGTACCTTTTTATCGTACCCTTTTATCGTACCCTTTTACCGTACCCTTTTACCGTACCTTTTTATCGTACCCTTTTATCGTACCCTTTTATCGTACCCTTTTATCGTACATTTTTATCGTACCCTTTTATCGTACCCTTTTATCGTACCCTTTTATCGTACCCTTTTATCGTACCCTTTTATCGTACTCTTTTATCATACCCTTTCATCGTACCTTTTTATCGTACCCTTTTATCGTACCCTTTTATCGTACCCTTTTATCATACCCTTTTATCGTACCCTTTTATCATACCTTTTTATCATACCCTTTTATCGTACCCTTTTATGGTACCCTTTTATCGTACCTTTTTATCGTACCCTTTTATCATACCCTTTTATCATACCCTTTTATCATACCCTTTTATCATACCCTTTTATCATACCCTTTTATCGTACCCTTTTATCATACCCTTTTATCGTACCCTTTTATCATACCCTTTTATCGTACCCTTTTATCATACCTTTTTATCATACCCTTTTATCGTACCCTTTTATGGTACCCTTTTATCGTACCTTTTTATCGTACCCTTTTATCATACCCTTTTATCATACCCTTTTATCATACCCTTTTATCATGCCTTTTTATCATGTCTTTTTATCATACCCTTTTATCATACCCTTTTATCATACCCTTTGTGCACGAGGATTGTTTTCTACTACAGTACCTAAGAAGTTTGTCTTTTCTGTTTTAATCCTCAATAAATTAATTTTTTGTTTGACTTAAAATACTAGACTACGGGTACTTTTTTCTGCTCCACATCGAGCATTTAATCCCCCAGGACCACCAGGTGACCATCCCAGAGCCCAGAGGAGAGCTGTAACCAGCAGATCCCATCTTTAGCCAGGCTTATTAAGGGGACCCCTAGATGTTTTACCATTCATCGCGGAGTCATCCATTCCAGGCTACGCTCCATCCATAACTGAAGGGACCTCTGGTGTATATGACACAAATGCGCAGTTATATTGCGCCTCTGGTGAGTGTGCAATTTACTTATTATTCCTGCACGGCACCGTATCACAGTTGTCACTGGGATTTTATCAAGTCACCATTTTCAGTGTAATCGTGGTTCCACCACCATCAGTTATTCTGGACTTTGCACTGTGTGTTTTACTACAATATTAGTGAAGGTGTTTGATACAGCTCCACCATTGCTATCATTTCTTAAGGACTTCATTTACATACTGTGTTGCTTTATTATTTGTCATATGTTTGTGTTATTTCTCATACATCATTATAGGCATATCCTTACACTTCATTTCTAGCACTGCACTACTTACATTTATATTATATTGAAGGTTTTATGGTTTCCCTTTTTAGTGTATCAGCTGCTGTCACCCGCTAGCGCTCGCTGAACCACATACAACTACACTTCTCTCTCTAGATCTCTCCTTTCTCACTTCCTGTCCAATCTCCAGGGCTTTTACATATATATGCCCCGCCCACACGCCAGCTCCTTTGGGAAACGTAGTCCTGCGATTCAGCATACAAGTTCCATAGAACTGTTCCTCAACATGAGAATGCCACTGTTCTGAAGGACACTGCCATCTTGTGTTGGCTTCCTTGGAGTCACAGATGCTGTTTGGACTTGTTCTCCCAGGTTCTTGCTTCACTGTCACTTTTATTCGTTCCCCCTGCTTAGTAAATTAGAGCAGGTCAGAGTTCCCAGCACTAGATAAGCACATGCTTAGATAGGTAAATCCAAGATATTTGACTTGTCACCAAAACAAGAGGTGGGAGGAAATCTTCCAATGGGAAAACCTGTTCCAGTGATGACTGTCTACGAGGGGAATCTCTAACTTTGTACAGGTTCCTACTTAGGGTTTAGGGCTTTCCTGTTGCATCCCCAAGGCTGGAAGTAGAGAGAAATTTTCTTACTAAAAAAATAACCCTAACCCACACCTTCGCTATATAAAGTGTTTACCTGAGTAGATATGGGTTCCACTCCCTACAAACCTCACGTGTTGGCCTTTGACAGTGATGACAGCCCCACAGTAGTAGACTCCCAGGTGGGTTCCTTCCATTGTTTTCCTCACAGTCACTATGAAGTTCGAAGGTTCTCCACTTATATTGATAGTCGTATTATGATTAAGTTCAAGGGGGGGGATTCCCGCCAGAATTGTGGATCCCTTCTCCACGTAGCTGCTGAAATTGCAACTGCTGGTGACTGTGCAGGTGAATCTCATTTCATCATGTCCAACATCCAGCTCCCGAGGATTCTGGTCAATGGAGATTTTACCACACGCTGGAAAAAAAAGAAAAGCAAATGTTGACTGTTATCCTGAGATCTATATAGCGAAGATTACCAGAAACAACAAAACGAGGGTGTGCTGACCTCATGCGTTACCGCAATAGCCATTTATTTACAAATGTAAAAAATGATTCTACTCAAAAACACGACAAACATAGGAACCTAAAAGGATGCAGACGAGACTGTCTGCAGGTCCACAGTACTCTGCCAGTGGTATGAGAAGCCCTCGTAGCATCCAAAGACTTACGCGTTTCAAGGGTTGAGCCCTCTTCTGCAGAGCCAAAGAAAGTATCAACGCTTTCACACTGACACACTTTATATTTAATGAGATATTAGCCCAGGTCTAGAGTACCCTCCCACCTCTTATGAGGGAAGGAGACGGGTGGGACGTGGATCACGTGAGCAAATGGTTCGTGGACACTACAGTAACCCACTGGCATGGAAGCATCATTTATTGTATTTCATGTGGCATTATGGTGGATATGTACAGTGAAGGTTGGGGAGCATACCTTTGTACCCTCAAATCTGGGATCTGCTGCAATGTATTGTGATCTGCTGTGATCTACTATGATTTGCTGCAATGTATTGTGATCTGCTGTGATCTGCTGCAATGTATTGTGATCTGCTGTGATCTACTGTGATCTGCTGTGATCTACTGTGATCTGCTGTGATCTACTGTGATCTGCTGCAATGTATTGTGATCTGCTGTGATCTACTGTGATCTGCTGCAATCTATTGTGATCTGCTGTGATCTACTGTGATTTGCTGCAATGTATTGTGATCTACTGCAATCTATTGTGATCTGCTGTGATCTACTATGATCTACTGCAATCTAATGTGATCTACTGCAATGTATTGTGATCTACTGCAATGTATTCTGATCTGCTGTGATCTACTATGATCTACTGCAATGTATTGTGATCTGCTGCAATGTATTGTGATCTACTGCAATGTATTCTGATCTGCTGTGATCTACTATGATCTACTGCAATGTATTGTGATCTGCTGCAATGTATTGTGATCTGCTGTGATCTACTATGATTTGCTGCAATGTATTGTGATCTGCTGCAATGTATTGTGATCTACTGCAATGTACTGTGATCTACTGCAATCTATTGTGATCTGCTGTGATCTACTATGATCTACTGCAATCTATTGTGATCTGCTGTGATCTACTATGATCTACTGCAATCTATTGTGATCTGCTGCAATGTATTGTGATCTGTTGTGATCTACTGTGATCTGCTGCAATGTATTATGATCTGCTGTGATCTACTGCAATGTATTGTGATCTGCTGCAATCTACTGTGATCTGCTGTGAGTCCTTCTGTCTGAATCCATGTACTGTATATAGCTGCAGGGACCTAATGTCAGTCCTCGGCCCTCGGAGATGCTGTTAGCAGCTATTGTAGTGTGGAGCGCAGTGGGATGTCTCACGTTTGTTGGTAATAATGTAAACAATCCATTGGTACATTGTAAGCTGGATCAGGTTGAATCAGCAACACAACACAAGAGCTTGGGATAGACACCAGGGAAGGGATCAGGGAAAGGGACAGATCTAGGAACAGGGACAGGAACAGGGAAGGGATCAGAGACAGGAACAGGATCATGGACAGGGAAGGGATCAGGGAGAGGGACAGAATCAGGTACAGGGGTAGGGACAGGATCAGGGACAGAAACAGGGATCAGGGGCAGGATCATGGACAGGGAAGGGATCAGGGAGAGGGACAGAATCAGGTACAGGGACAGGGAAGGGAGCAGGGAGAGGGACAGGATCAGGTACAGGGGTAGGGACAGGATCAGGGACAGAAACAGGGATCAGGGGCAGGATCATGGATAGGTACAGGGCAGGGATCTGAGACAGGAACAGGATCAGGGACAGGGAACAGGGACAGGATCAGGGACAGGGAACAAGGACAGGATCAGGAACAGGATCATGGACAGGGAAGGGATCAGGGAGAGGGACAGGATCAGGGACAGGGAAGGGGAACAGGGACAGGATCATGAACAGGGATAGGATCAGTGGCAGGAACAGGATCAGGGACAGGAAGAGGATCAGGGAGAGGGACAGGATCAGGTACAGGGGCAGTGACAGAATTGGGGACAAGGAAAGGATCAGGTTCTGGGACAGAATCAGGGACAGAATCAGGAGAAGGGATGGGGAAAGGATCAGGGAAAGGGCAAGGGAGAGGGACAGGATCAGGGATGGGGACATGGAAAGGGACGGGGACAGGATCAGGGGCAGGGATGAGGAAAGGATCAGGGACAGGGAAAGAATCAGGGATAGGGACAGTATCAGGGACAGGGCAAGGATGGGGAAAGGATCAGAAACAGGTTCTGGGATAGGGATGGGGACAGGGACCATTCTGTCACCAACTATGAGGTTATGAGATGGCTTTTAGGTTCACATCTCTGTGTGTCAGGAAAGCACACAAAATCTCACACTTTCCCAACATGCAGAGAAATGCGCTGCACTTAATTCTTAATGGCACCCCCATGCAGCAGGAACCAGTGGCGTCACTAGGCTTGTTGTCACCTGGTGCAGTAAAACAAGGTGCCCCCCCCCTCCATATTTGCAGCACAGTGGCTAAATGGTTAGCATTTCTGCCAGACAGTACTCGGGTCACTGGTTCAAAGTTTGCATGTTCTCCCTGTGCCTGTGTGGGTTTCCTCCGGGTACTCCGGTTTCCTCCCACACTCCAAAGACATGCTGGTAGGTTAATTGGCTCCTGTCTAAATTGGTCCCTATTATGTGTATGTATGAATGTAAGTTAGGGACCTTGAGGGTTAGGGACTGATGGGAATGTACAATATATATGTAAAGCACTGCGTAAATTGACGGCACTATATAAGTGCCTGAAATAAATTTGCAGGTCAGCAGCCCAACGGTGCAGCTGTCAATGAGGCCTGCAGGCAGTATTAGGGCTATAGGGTAGCTGGTTAGGCAGTTTCTGAAGACTCAGTCCTGAGGAGCAGTAATGGATAATGGCCGACAGGCCCTCTCACCAGACCCAGCAAAACTGAAGCAGTGATTCCTCTGGCTGGATGTTCACTCTGACCGAAAGAAGACTTTGGTCAATAGTGCAGCACGACTGTACCCTGGCAGTGGCTCAGTCTCTCTCTCTCTCATGGTGGTACTGAGCAGAGTGGCTCTCTTTCTTGTGGTACTGAGCAGCGTGGCTCTCTCTCTTTCTTGTGGTACTGAGCAGCGTGGCTCTCTCTCGTGGTGCTGGGCAGTGTGGCTCTCTCTCGTGGTGCTGGGCAGCGTGGCTCTCGCTCGTGGTGCTGAGCAGCGTGGCTCTCTTGTGCTGGGCAGTGTGGCTCTCTCTCGTGGTGCTGGGCAGCATGTGGCTCTTGCTCGTGGTGCTGAGCAGCATGTCTCTCTTGTGGTGCTGAGCAGTGTGGCTCTCTCTCGTGGTGCTGGGCAGCGTGGCTCTCGCTCGTGGTGCTGAGCAGCGTGGCTCTCTTGTGGTGCTGGGCAGCGTGTCTCTCTCTCGTGGTGCTGGGCAGGATGTGGCTCTTGCTCGTGGTGCTGAGCAGCATGTCTCTCTCGTGGTGCTGGGCAGCGTGGCTCTCTTTCTGGCTTCCCCAGCACAGTCCTCTCTTTCTTCTTCCTGTCTCCTGTAGCAGTGTCTTCTGATTAGCCCTCTGCTGTGGCCAATGGGGAGGGAAACAGAGTTTGTGGCGAAGCTGATGAGCACGCTGACAGGAGGAGGGGGAGTGAGCGGGGGACACACTCTGACAACTCTCCTTTCCCCTGTCACAGCGCCTCAGCCTGAGTTCTCTGGTGGACTGAGCGTTGGGGGCTGGGGGAAGAGCTCTTTGTCGTTGCTTCACTAGAGCAAGGGGGGGGGGCTCAACAGATATACTGACAGGTCTGCAGGAGACCTGCATGGTACCAGCAATCTGCTGATCGCTGCTGCAATGCTTTCCAACCAAAAATAATAAATAGACATTTTTCACCAGCAGAAAAAATGCATTTATTATTTTTGGTCAAAAAAGGAACTTGTCCTTTAACCCTTTTGCTACCAAAGTAATTTTTATTAATTAATTTTTTGCCCACCTTAAAATGCATGAACTTCAATATCCCCTCTGGCCTCCACTTCAGTCCAGCTCTTCTATGCTGAAAAGGCTTATGCTGGTTTCACTGCACACTGTGCAGGTTCTCACAATGTGCATTAGAAGCTGCAGCAAGTCAGATGGAGCTCCTGCTCATTTCCTAGCTGGAGGACGCCCAGCATCATCTATTCTTTCCTCCCCAGCATGACCCCGCCCCTTTCATTTATTGGATTTCAGTTATTTTTATCATGAAGCCTCAGCATCACATGTGGGCATTACCTAGGGTGGTCTGTATGCAAATACGGCCTGAACAGGGCCACCCACTCCTCCAGACTGACACCTACCCATCAAGACATTTTGATAATTGCATAACTCCTCCCAAGAGCCCTCCCACTTCTTGCATCATGACTGAGGGCTCTTGAGAAGAGTACTCAGACAGGGTGCTGTGATGGTTTCAGGAAGCTATGTACAGCACTCTGCTAGCCCCTCCCACCAGCCATGATCTGCCTGCATTACATAGAGAAGCACAGAAACTCAACAATGACATCACTATGTAAAAAAAAAATTTAATAATAACCCAAAGATTTTATGTAAAAATGTAATTATTGTGTTGAAAAGAGGGAAGAGGAGAGACCAAGAAAGGCAACTAGCGAGTCAAACTTAAGATTTAATATGTACAACCTTGAGGAAAGATGAGTAATGGGGACTAGACTGAAGAGAAATGAAATGACTGTGGAGTGCTGCGATTAATCGAATATTGTAAAGATGGTATCCCATATTTACTAAAGGTGTCATCACACTAAACTATAATAACATACCGAGGAATGGTAAAGAAGATACAGCCTGGGCATATCTCCAATAAATCTGATTACTTTATTACTGCATCACAGATGTAGCTCCCTCTAGGTAGATAGAGTATTTTTTGTTAGCTAGAGGCTAAGTAACAGCCTGGGATGAGTCAGCCTAGGAGTGAGGCAGGAATTCACCTCAGGACAGGCTGGGAGGCTCTACAGGTCAGGGGTTTTGGAGCTCTCCCACCTTTCCAGAGGCTCACAGAACTCTCTGGAACAGGGGTGGAGGAGGCCCAGATCTGCATGTTTAAGGGACCCTGGCCAAAACCCTGGCAGAAGGCTGGGCATGGTAAACGGGGCAACCCTCAAATGACAGAGCCTGGGGAGCAGGAGAGAGTCGGAGGAAGATGGACTGAGAGGAAGGCTGGGAGGGAAGCCTACCTACAAGCTGGTTACTGGACAGGAGGCTCTCCACTGACTTACCACCCCCCAGGAGCAACAGCCTGTATGCAGAGAAAAAGCCAGCCCAGCAAAAGGCCTGAAAGCAACTTTAACCCATCACTCTAGCAGGCCTGGACAGTGTGAGTACTCCTGCACCCCCTGGGCAAGACAAGGGGAGAGGGCGGTCAGGTGTAGTACCCAACTAGTCCTCATCCAGAACTGCTTAGCAACTCTTGGGACCTCTTGCTCAGGCATACCCACAGTACAGTTGGGTGAAGAGGTGGATTCATCTGGGGTCTGAGGAGGTACACAAAAAAGAACTACAGTGCTCCCTGAAAGAGACAGTGCTATATTTGTTTCTAATCCACATTTTGTACAGTTTTTGTTGCTAAGAAGCTTGTCCTCAAGTTTTACAGTTCTTTGGACATCCCCTATACTGTACCCCTAGACCCCATCCAAGTTGTTAACCCCTTAAAAATGAAAAAAAAAATAACAGCTCAAGGACTGTTTACTGACTTCAAGTGTGCAAAGTGAGGAAAATGCATGTTGCCTGGCCGTACAGAGCATAGGGGGACCCAAAACAAATCCAGCAGCCCTTACAAGGGTAGTGCTGCACAAAGTATAATATATTCATTACAGTATACTTACAATATATAAATATCATAGAATTCAGGGTTAGGATCATAAAGCCAACAAATGTCCTTCTAAAGCTCCCTGTAGGAATGGACTGAATGTCCTTCATGTCACTCTGCCACAGGGACGGACTGACCATTTGGAAACTCGGGCACTGCCCGAGGGCCTGGGGTCAGTAGGGGGCCCCATGAGATGCCCCTAGTACCTTTTTCATAGGCTTTTTTAAGTTTGGGCAAGGACACAGGGGCCCCACGATCCCCTATTGCCCGGGGGCCCCATGAGTTGTCAGTCCGCCCCTGCTCTGGTGTCCAATGAAGGAGATGTTATCCATATGAGAAATCTCCTTCCACCAATTTGTGGTAAATATGAACAATCAAGAGAAAAGGCGAATGTCTGCATCGACATCAATGTTTTCAGCTCCCGAGGTGTCAATGCTCAGTAGTATCAGATGGAAAGGATTTATATTGCTGAAAGATTGTCTCACCGGCACATATTCATCCATGGTAGTAGAACTGTTAGTGTGGAATGTACAGATATAAAGCAGCTCCATATACAGTATACACAGCAAATGTTTATACAGATTCCTTGCAGTGGATGGTTGGCATAAATCCTGTCTATATACAGACACAGCAAAGCTTTCTGTACACTGGCTGCACCCTCTGAAGAGTTGGAACACTTTTCAGAGGGTGTGTGACAGGTGGAAATGGTTTTATGTTACCCCTAAAAACCTGCACCACCCTCCAATGTAAGGGACATTCTTCCCACTGACCCCCAATGTAAGGGACATTCTTCCCACTGACCACCAATGTAAGGAACATTCTTCCCACTGACCCCCAATGTAAGGGACATTCTTCCCACTGACCCCCCAATGTAAGGGACATTCTTCCCACCGACCCCCAATGTAAGGGACATTCTTCCCACTGACCACCAATGTAAGGGACATTCTTCCCACTGACCCCCAATGTAAGGAACATTCTTCCCATTGACCACCAATGTAAGGGACATTCTTCCCACTGACCACCATGTAATGGACATTCTTCCCACCGACCCCCAATGTAAGGGACATTCCTCCCACTGACCCCCAATGTAAGGGACATTCTTCCCACTGACCCCCAATGTAAGGGACATTCTTCCCACTGACCCCCATTGTAAGGGACATTCTTCCCACTGACCACCAATGTAAGGAACATTCTTCCCATTGACCACCAATGTAAGGGACATTCCTCCCACTGACCCCCAATGTAAGGGACATTCTTCCCACTGACCCCCAATGTAAGGGACGTTCTTCCCACTGACCCCCAATGTAAGGGACGTTCTTCCCACTGACCACCAATGTAAGAAGCAATCTTCCCATTGACCACCAATGTAGGAAGCATTCTTCCCACTGACCCCCAATGTAAGGGACATTTTTCCCACTGACCATCACAGTAAGGGACATTCTTCCCACTGACCCCCACTGTAAGAAGCAATCTTCCCACTGACCCCTAATGTAAGGGACATTCTTCCCACTGACCACCAATGTAAGGGACGTTCTTCCCACTGACCCCCCAATGTAAGGGACGTTGTTCCCACTGACCCCCAATGTAAGGGACATTCTTCCCACTGACCCCCAATGTAAGGAATATTCTTCCCACTGACCCCCCAATGTAAGGGACATTCTTCCCACTGACTACCAATGTAAGGGACATTCTTTCCACTGACCCCCAATGTAAGGGACGTTCTTCCCACTGACCCCCAATGTAAGGGATGTTCTTCCCACTGACCCCCAATATAAGGGACGTTCTTCCTACTGACCACCAATGTAAGAAGCAATCTTTCCACAGACCACCAATGTAAGGGACATTCTTCCCACTGACCACAAATGTAAGGAGCATTCTTCCCACTGACCTCCAATGTAAGGAACATTCTTCCCACTGACCACCATTGTAAGAAGCAATCTTCCCACTGACCCCCAATGTAAGGGACATTCTTCCCACTGACCACCAATGTAAGGGACATTCTTCCCACTGACCCCCAATGTAAGGGACGTTCTTCCCACTGACCCCCAATGTAAGGGATGTTCTTCCCACTGACCCCCAATATAAGGGACGTTCTTCCGACTGACCACCAATGTAAGAAGCAATGTTCCCATTGACTACCAATGTAGGGAGCATTCTTCCCACTGACCACCAATGTAAGGGACATTTTTCCCACTGACCATCACAGTAAGGGACATTCTTCCCACTGACCCCCATTGTAAGAAGCAATCTTCCCACTGACCACCAATGTAAGGAATATTCTTCCCACTGACCACCAATGTAAGGAACATTCTTCCCACTGACCACCAATGTAAGGAACATTCTTCCACTGACCACCAATGTAAGGGACATTCTTCCCACTGATCACCAATGTAAGGGACATTCTTCCCACTGACCCCCAATGTAAGGGAATTCTTCCCACTGACCCCCAATGTAAGGGACATTCTTCCCACTGACCCCCCAATGTAAGGGACATTCTTCCCACTGACCACCAATGTAAGGGACGTTCTTCCCACTGACCCCCAATGTAAGGGACGTTCTTCCCACTGACCCCCAATGTAAGGGACGTTCTTCCCACTGACCCCTAATGTAAAGGACGTTCTTCCCGCTGACCCCCAATGTAAGGGGCATTCTTCCCACTGACCACCAATGTAAGGGACATTCTTCCCACTGACCACCAATGTAAGGGACATTCTTCCCACTGACCACCAATGTAAGGGACATTCTTCCCACTGACCACCAATGTAAGGGACATTCTTCCCGCTGACCCCCAATGTAAGGGACATTCTTCCCACTGACCCCCAATGTAAGGGACATTCTTCCCACTGACCCCCAATGTAAGGGGCATTCTTCCCACTGACCCCCCAATGTAAGGGACATTCTTCCCACTGACCCCCAATGTAAGGTGCATTCTTCCCACTGACCCCCAATGTAAGGGACATTCTTCCCACTGACCCCCAATGTAAGGTGCATTCTTCCCGCTGACCCCCAATGTAAGGGACATTCTTCCCACTGACCCCCATTGTAAGAAGAAATCTTCCCACTGGCCCCCAATGTAAGGGACATTCTTCCCACTGACCCCCAATGTAAGGGACATTCTTCCCACTGACCACCAATGTAAGGGACATTCTTCCCACTGACCCCCAATGTAAGGGACATTCTTCCATAAAATGGTTTAAGCCCAATGTCTTATTGCAGTGTAGACATTTCCCATCTTACCATTCACACAGATTGGAGTCATCGCTAGGACCAAGCAATGGATGCAGAATGCAGTGTACATGACAGTCCTCTCAGGATAAGCGTCCAACTCCAGTCCCACCAATATACTGGATGTGATAAAATAGACTCCGCAATGTGAGTTGTATGAAGAGGTATAAACATAAGAAGAATCTGGGGCACTCTCAGCAGGAAGAGGGAGGTGGGAGATGGATGGCACTGCACCCAACAAAGGAATAACCTGAAGGGTCCATCATGTAATGTCTGAGGATCAATTTGGGAAATAAGGATTCATAGTTCTAGAAAACATGTACAGGATCACTGACAACATAATGTCTTCTTACAGCAATGAAGGCCAAGGAAAAGGAAGAGGTTATCCGGCCAACTATTGTTTCCCATTGTACAGGAAATAGACGGGAAATGATTGCTGGTCAGATAAACTTCTTCATTGTTTTTGGCCCTTGTTGTTGCCACAAATGAAGAATCATATGCCGTCCGTGCTCCTGGATCTGCTGTGGAAGACTGGTTGAAGAGCGGGTTTGTTCTTTTATAGAAAAGAGAATGTGCCACAAAGAAACTAAAAGGGTACCTTGATGAAGAATATGCAATTCAGTTTCTATGTTATTGTTTTTTTTATGCTGCAATACTGCAATTCTGGGTTCTCTGTCCCTTGAAGAGGAAGTCCACGCTGGTGATGGGCCTCTCAAGCAGTGCTCTGTCACTTAGGGGTACTCCCCCTTCCCTGGAAGCCACTTTCTGTTAGCAGAGACTCTGGCAATGTTGGAGTTTTGATGGGCAGGGGCATATTTACTGTGAGACAAACAAGGCGTTAGCCTTGGATGGCATTTTACAGGGGGGTGACACTGGTTGTCCTGTGCCAGCTCCTGTGCGGTGATTGCACCAAAGAGGCTCAAGGGGCACCAGGGCTGGGCAGCAGGTGGAAGAGCAGAGTGAGGAGAGCCAGGGGAGCAGCTGTGAGACTCCATGAAGGGATTCTGGAGAACTGTGATGTGAGTCTCTTTCCTTCTTTCCCGGGGGGGGGGCTCTGGCGGGTGGTGGGGGGCGGCAGATTTTTTTCATTGCCTAGGGCAGCACAAATCATAAATACACTACTGTTGATGGGTAAGTATACATATCTGGGTTGGAAGGGGTGAGCTATGTGTACATACTGTTGCTTTACCCCGAATAGGCAGAAGCTCTTAAAGAAGAACTACAATGAAAAATAACAACATAAATCTAAATCTCCCAATAAAAGATAAAATAACAGCACTAGATATTGCTGCAATGTTTGCCTTTCATAGATTTCCCCTGCAGTACTTATTATCTGTCACTAGATGGCCAACATCATTCACCTATTTCCTCTGAGCCCAGGTAATCCTGGACCTGCCCATAGCTTGCTACTGGAAAGTTAAAGGAGGAGCAGCACAGTGATAAGCTCTTCTCTCTGTCATTCTGCTCTCTCCTCCTATCAGCATGCTTTTTGACAGCACATTGGCTCCTTGTGCTGCTTCCTTTCACACTTCAGCACTGCTGTACAGAAGCTACAAGAAGCTGATACTAGGTCACATTCAGCTAGTTATAGTACTTGTTTTTAAATAATCTGTGTACTTAGATTATAGGGCTGCTTTATTTGGGTCTTTTATATCTGCGCAGAGCTCAGCTTTAGGCAATGGCAGTATGTTGTCATTAGGACAGTTGTAGGGCTGACATGACAGGTGTAGGGAAACTCTAGAAGGTTGATTGACAGGCTGGCTTCCCATATAGAGATGAATGAATGTATCTGTGTTTGGTTCACGGGGAGTTTGTCAAACCCACATAAAGTCCAAAAACTGCCAACTTGAATTTGATCTCCATTGAAGCCTATGGAAGGGGGGGGGGCTGACTCTTGAAAACTGTTTCTGGCCAATTTTAAGGCTGGTAGGTAGAAGATTGTTTTATTAAGAGCATGGGGTGCTGGGCACTGCCATGGAGGACATGTACCAATGAGAGTCATGATCTTCCAGGTCCTGTGCCACCATTCACAGAATGCCTTGTATTTTTTAATGAATACAAGGTGTCCTTTGATTAGCCAAGGTGGAGGGGGAAGGGGTGACATCACATCATGGCTACAGATAGCAATGGGTCTTATCCCTCCCAGTCTGCATGTGACTCCCTCCCTCGCCTCTGCTTCACATCACTCTTCTGTTTTCTAGGATCCTGCTGTGCTCAGGTGGACATACCTTCTGCTGGCAGATATCGGGTGTTGTGGCCACACCACAACCTATGGAAGACTTCAATCAAGGACTGACTCAGTGGAATCAGAGAAGATCAAAGCAAAATCATGATGTCAAGCCTCCATAGTGGACTCATGTGAGGGTATACACAAGTGTATCTCAGAGCCCAGACCGGGCTGGCTGTTTGGACCCTGGTTCCATTCTTTGATAGGTACATGGCAGCAGGCACACAATAGTTCACAGTCACTCGGGTCAGAAAACAGTCCTGTGTGTCTTTTTGCAGTTATTTATAACTTGACTGTGGTGGGGGTGAGCCTCTGGACACTAGCAACTGGTCTGCTTCTTCAGGGTGTAACCAGCCTCTTTAATTCGGAGTTTAAATGAACAACAACGCAGGACACCCCTTAACAGAGGTAAAGTCCTGAGTCCTGGGTACTGTAAGGCCTCCTGTAGTACCAACCAGTCTCTGTACTTGATTCCCCCAGCCTGGATCTTCCACAGAGCTTCCTTCACTGCTTGAGGGTAGTCTGGACAGAGATCCCCAAGCTGTAGATGGAGCTGGGACCCCAAAAAGGGATTTCTTCTGTTCTGCAGGTGACCCTCAGATTGAGTCCTACACCCCCAGAAACAAGAGACTGCTGTTCTAGGCACCAGCCTACTTATACCCCTCTCATCCTTTTTCTGGTCACACCTCTGACCAGGGATTGGCTGAGGCTGTGGAAATATTCAGGCCAGGGTCCCACTCTCCCACCCCCTATATCGCAGAACTAAGTGGAATGCAGGGGGAAGTAGCAGAACCCAGAACAGCCAAAAGCAATTGAACACTCCTCCCCTGCTACAAGGAAGCCAAAAACTACATTTACCTGAACTCCAGCAGTCTAACTAGGAGGGTGCTACACCAGCAAACACAAACTCTAAAATCTGCCATATATTGATACCTAATACAGAGAGTGTGGTCCTGTACTGTGTACACCTACCTCTGTAATCAGACCAAGTACCTACCTCTATGGAAATGCTGTGTACTTACCTCTGTAATCAGACCAGGGCCCTGATATTATACTGCTGAGTCTCTCTATGCCTAATACATTTGGAGTGGATATCGGAGTGATAGATGAGGTGGTGTGAAGTCATCAGTATTATCGGAAGTTAATGATTCCAATCGGGGTGGAACATCTTATTATATGATTTGTGACCCTTAGGGGTCGAATAAAGGAGGTGAGGAGGCACTCTAGCCACTGGAGGATATATGCACTAGATTGTCACCTTTTTTGAGCACAAAACTTTGAAGTGGAAAAGCATTTATTTATTTATTTCACATCAAAAGAGTGTTAGCACGATTGTTGCACTTTAATTTGGACTTGTTTATTGTTTGTTTTACTCAACACTTGTCACTTTAGGCAGTGATTGTTCACTTTTGTATCAATTTACGTTTTTTTATATACATGATTATGTGTGTATTTGTATATATATATTTAGTTTTTTTGGGCACTTGTCACTTTTTATACACTTAGTGTGTGTACACCTAGTACCGGTTTTAGCCACTGGGTGGCAGACTGGTAGTTTGTTTTGCTTGCACATTTTGATGGATTTGAAGCACCAGTCACTTTCACTATATAAATATTTATGTATTTGAGATTTTGTATTTATTTAGTATAATTTTGTTTTGTTTTGTTTGCATATTTATTTGGAGCACTTTATTTTTATTTCATGTATTAATTAGTTTATATCTAGTTTAATTAGCTTATTACCCTCAGAGCTGAGCACTTCATCCACTATTAGATATTTTATGCTCCGCCCACTTTAGGGATATCAAATCATAATATTAATAAGTGACTTCTGGGTACTTAAGCAGGCTCATATCTCCGGAGAGATTAGATTGTATTGTATTTTAGTGTCTCGGTCAAGTTCATTGCCAATCTGTATGCAATTGCACTGTGTGTTGGCAGATTGCACACAGATTGTAAGGGTGACAGGTCTGCTAGACGGAGATCTGTGTGTGTGTGGTGTCCCAGCAGACTATTCTGTGGATAAACTGTTGGGTGGTGGCAAACTACCGTTTGTGGTGTGTCTGATGTGGGGGTGTGTGGACAGTGGAAGAGTGATTAATACCGGGGTTCTAGCTTGTAGGATAGCTGGAGGAATCCTAGAAGGGTGTGATTGCTAGGCTGCTCCTCAACCCTAATTAGTGCACCAGATTGTATGTAAGATTTGTGTCTGCCCGTGTGGTCAGCCAGCTGGATTGCAGTGGAGTCTCCCTCCGGTGGTGGCCAGAGGTAGTGCGGGCTGTGAAAGTGTATCACAGCCGGTTTTATATATTCAAAGTTAAGTCCCCCTTATTCCCTCTTACCCCAAGTCACGGCTGCACATACGCACCTCAGTTAGCTAGTCGTTGTGGGCGTGTGCGTGTGGGTGGACTGTGACAACGGGGCACACCACCGCCCTTTGAAGCTCTTCATGATGCATGAGATGTAAAATTCCTAAAAGCAGTCAGAGAGAACCCAGCAAATCAAAGTAAATCTTAGTTTTGTCCCGGGTACACATGTCCAGAGCTAGTCCAGGTCTGTGTGTTGGAGTATGCACGTCATACCAATGTACAGCTCTTAGCAAACTGAACATGTATGAACCTGTGCATGTATCAATCCATGTATAGGACATACCATGAGGATGTGATAAAGACATGGCCCATCAAGTCTGCCCTTTGTTAACATTTTCATCTGAAGATGGCCTATATTTATACCAAGCATGAAGATTAGTGAAAGTGTACCAACAAAATGTCACCATGGAGAGGCCTCACCTTGAATGAAGTGCATCCCATGTGCTGGGGGCTGCTGTGTTTAGGCCTCTGCCCCTGGATACCCTACAGCAATAATAGTTCTGTGCTGAGGAGGTTACATAGGTGACTTCGGCTGTCACAGACACTCGTCAAATGCCGACTACTCTTGCTCTTTCTGCCCCCCTACTCCCTTCATAGAAGCCATACTTTTATCTCCTGAAATGAAAAGCATTAACAAAACAATAAAAACGGGTTTTATTTTGCTTTTGGTGTTTAGGGGCTTACATTTATTTTTTACTTTCATTGTGTATAAAAAAATTTTTTTTTATGGTCTTTTATTTATTTATCTGGCCTTTATGGAAGAGTGGCAAGAAGAAAGCCATTGCTGAAAGAAAGCCATAAGAAGTCCCATTTGCAGTTTGTGAGAAGACATGTGGGGGACACAGCAAACATGTGCAAGAAGGGGCTCTGGTCAGATGAGACAAAAATGTAACTGTTTGGCCTAAAAGCAAAATTCTATGTGTGGCAGAAAACTAACCCTGCACATCACCCTGAACACACCATCCCCACCATGAAACATGGTGGTGGCAGCGTCATGTTGTGGGGATGCTTTTCTTCAGCAGGGACAGTTAAGCTGGTCAGAGTTGATGGGAAGATGGATGGAGCAAAATACAGGGCAATCTTAGAAGAGAACCTTTTAGAGTCTGCAAAAGACTTGAGACCGGGGCGGAGGTTCACCTTCCAGCAGGACAACGACCCGAAACATCCAGCCAGACCTACAATGGAATGGTTTAGACCAAAGCATATTCATGTGTTAGAATGGCCCAGTCAAAGTCCAGACCTAAATCCAATTGAGAAGCTGTGGCAAGACTTGAAAATTGCTGTTCCCAGATGCTCTCCATCCAATCTGACAGAGCTTGAGCGATTCTGCAAAGAAGAATGGGCAGAAATGTCCCTCTCTAGATGTGCAAAGCTGGTAGAAACATCCCAAAAAGGACTTGCAGCTGAAATTGCAGCAAAGGGGGTTCTACAAAACATTGATTTAGGGGGGCTGAATACAAATGCACACCACACTGTTCAGAAATGTATTTGTAAAACATTTTGAAACATTCTGAAACATGACAAAATGTGTAAAATTTCAAGGGGTAGGAATACTTTTTCAAGGCACTGTATTAGCTTTTGTGCGGTGTTGGAACCAGTCGATGATCACATTTGACTATGCAAAACGAAAAAGAAATTGGATCACGATTAATGATAAATTAACATGTTCCCTCCATAATAACCGAAAAAAAATTGACAAGATTTGGCTGCCATGGATACAATATCTTTTGGAAGAATAGGGCCTGGGGGAGGGGGGCTAGGGTACCATTTTACTATTCTAACTGTTCTCAACATTCTTTTATCTTTTGTTCTATTCACACTCTACAGTTTAAACTAATATATTAACAGCTGTTTACAACAACTTTGCTTTCCATAGTGCCCAGGGATATTACACCAGGAGTACACCATTTGTCAGGAGGCTTCCCTCTCCCCAGTCACCCAAGTGGGTGAGAGAGATATGCTAATTAGGATTACCAGTTACGTATAATGGCTTTCCTAAGGCTATCCTTATTACTTGATGTTTGATGAGGATATGTTGTCCACCGCTATGGATCATTAGACGGTTATTGTGTCTGACATGTCTTTTGAGACAACCCACTCCATTGGTCTATATATTGGTCTATATATTTTTTTCTCACTAAACTGTATATGTTTGTTTCATTTTAAAACAACAATAAACAGATTGAAATATAAAGATTTGTATATTGTGATCCTATCCCCTCTTAAGCGTCTCTTCTCCGGCCAGAATAAGTTTAATGTTTGTAGTCGTTCCTCATAACTAAGAACTTCCATACCCTATAACTGAGGTCCTCCATCCCCCATAACTGAGGTCTTCCATGCCTCCATAACTGAGGTCCTCTATCCCCTATAACTGAGGTTCTTCATCTCCCACAACCGAGCTCCTTTATCCCCCATAAATGAGGTCCTACATCTCCCATAATGGAGGTCCTCCATCCCCCATAATGGAGCTCCTCCATTCCCCATTAGTGAGGACCACCATCCCCCATGACTGATGTCCTTCATCCCCCATGACTGATGTCCTTCATCCCCCATGACTGATGTCCTTCATCCCCCATAACTGAGCTCCTTCATCCCCCATAACTGAGGTCTTCCAGCCTCCTTATTTTCTTTGTTATCCTTCTCTACTCTCTCTAGTTGAGGACTGGTGACCAGAACTGGATGGCATACTCAAGATGTGGCTGGACCAGAGTTTTGTAAAGTGGTACAATTAGTTTTATTTCTTGAGATAAATCATCTGCCGTTCCAGCTGTGGATTCTGCCCCCTTCCAGGAATTTGCAGGCTGTGCTGTACTTCAGTGGTGATTGCAAACATGTGGTCCAGCAAGTATCGGGGGGGGGGGGGGGGGGGGGGGGGGGGGGATGTGATATATCATTCACTGCTGACTGGGTGACTCTGTTGGCAGCTGCCTCAGTGGTGCAATCTGGCTTTGTGGTTTGGATGTGTTTGAAGCACTCTGGGATGACATTTTGTCCAGGTTTGTATACAATACACTGGTTAGCAAATAAAAGATCACAACGGGCTATTCTCTGTGACTTATTTTTTGCCCCGTTTGGCAATTTCTATGATACTGATAGTTTTAGCCTTTTTTTGCTATAATTTACCGTGTAATAGTTTTTGGCTGTATTGCCTCCATTGCTTTCAACACTCAATTATTTTTGTTTCACAAAAAGAACTGTTGTTTTGGCAATAACCACCTTTTTCAAATTTCCTTTGGGGTGGTAATCAATCATATTGGGTTGCTGCTACTGTATGTAAGCCACAAAATTATAATGAAATTAATAGACATGTTAAAATGGTGTCGCTGATGCTGTCTCCAAGGGCCATAAGGTTCTGTAATTACATGTACAGTTGTACGGTATCCTCCAACCATGGGATTTAAGTGATCTGCATATTTTTATAAATTGCCCCATTGAGTCACTGTAAAATGGTCTCTCCCCTTGATTGGTCTTTTTCATAAAAAGGTTTTCTTCTTTGATACATGTCCCCCATTTCAGTACTTACCCACCCCATGCTGTTTCTTTGACAATCGCTTGATTTTTAGCTTAGAAAACGGCCAATACTGAAAACAAACGCTTGGCTCCCATTGACTTCAAACGGTTTCAGATTCCAGATCTGAACTTTGATAGCGCTCAACGAACAGGACCCAAGTACATTGGACCCCTCACCAGTGATAATGTTGCTTTGTTGGAATGTTCTCATTAAGACTTTGTTTCCTTAAACTCAAAATATAAGAAGTGTTAAACCTAAAAAGCTTATTGCAGCATAAACATTTTAAATCTTACCTTGACTGCAGACTTGAGTCATTGATAGAATCAGAAAATAGATGTACAATATGGAGTAATGGACCATCCTACCAGGATAGCTGCAAACTCTGTCCAGGTAACAAATATGATTAAATATATGCATGAAAATGCAAGTCGTTTTTAAGAAGTAGGTGTTGTTTAAGGTGCAGCAGGATGTGTGAATATTCAACAAGTTAGATAACAAACCCTGAGAACAGGAAACCTTGAGTTTCAAATCTTGTACTGCTTAGTCAACCTTATACTATACTACATGTCTGTACTTATCAGGAGATAATGAAGGAACATAGCATGTACAGTCCTGAGGAAAGAAATGAAATGGGGAGAAGGCATGACTGAAACCTTTAAAGTTGTGCATAAGGTTCAGGAGGGCAGTATGTTCAGTATGAAGGTAAGATGAAGAACACGGGGGCATGACTTCAAAGTAGAACACAGGGACATAGCTTCAAATTAAAACACAGGGACATGACCTCCAACTACAACAAGGGGACATGAACTCTAACTAGATACTGTCTATATTCCCATCGCACACTTTCCTGGATAAGGCTTTGAAATAACGAGTACTAAAGCAAAGTGGTCTCCAATTAGAACACGAGGACATGACCTCCAATTAGAACATGGGGACATGACCTCCAATTAGAACATGGGGACATGACCACCAATTAAAACACGGGGATATGACCTTCATCTAGAACACAGGGACATGACCTTCAATTAGAACACGAAGACATGCTCTCAAACTAGAACATGGGGATATAACTTCCAACTAGAACACAGGGACATGACCTTCAACTAGAACATGGGGACATGATGTCCAACTAGGACAGGGGGACATGATCTCCAACTAGTACACAAGGACATGACCTCCAATTAGAACACGGGGACATGACCTTCAATTAGAACACGGGGACATGCTTTCCTACTAGAACATGGGGACATGACCTCCAACTAGAACACGAGGACATGAACTCCAGCTACAACACGGGGATATGTCCTCCAACTAGAACACAGGGACATGACCTCCAATTAGAACATGAAGACATGACCTCCAAATAAAACATGGGGACTTGACATCCAACTAGAACACGGGGACATGCTTTCCAACTAGAACATGGGGATATGAGCCCCAACTAGAACACAGGGACATGACCTACAATTAGAACACAGAGACATGACCTCCAAGTAGAACACAGGGACATGACCTCCAAGTAGAACACAGGGACATGACCTCCAAGTAGAACACAGGGACATGACCTCCAAGTAGAACACAGGGACATGCTCTTCAAATAAAACATGGGGATATGACCTCCAACTAGAACAAGGGCACATGACCCACCAACTAGAACATCGGGACATGCTATCCCACTAGAACATGGGGACATACTCTTCAACTAAAACATGGGGATGTGAGCTCCGACTAGAATACGGGGACATGACCTCCAACTGGAACATAAGGACATGCTCTCCAACTAAAACATGGGGATATGAACTCTAACTTGAACATGGGGACAGGAACTATAACTAAAGCATGGGGATATGACCTTCAACTAGAGCATGGGGAAATTAGTTTCAATTAGAACACGGGGCTATGCTCTCCAACTAGTCTGGTACATTTTGCTGGCTGAAAAAGTGGGAAATGTGAGTGGAGAGTGAAAAACAGTTTTGCTTTTGTCTGCTGTGATTGCTGGTGCTTGTAGTTGTTTTACTTTATTCTTTGGGGTCTTGCTAGCAGCTTTTACTTTTTTAAATAATTTTTTCTGTCACTCTTTAAATAGCATTTTTTCTTCCTTTCCTTTCCTTCCTTCAGTCTGCTGATTAGGGTGAGGGGTTAATTGGTCACAGGTGATACAGGTACTATATAACATTCTATAGGGCTCACTCTGAGCATGCTCATTCTTGAGCTTGCCTATATTTTGCTTGCTGGACCTTTCACCAAGTGGACATTTGATTAAGTGGAGTTAAAAAACCAGAGTTGAAAACAGGAGATTATAACATGAGTCTACTAACCTGTAAGTAACAACTGATATTTCCTATTAGTAATATTGTACCTGGGATATGAGTGCTAGCTGGGTTGAAGGTTTTGTGCAGTGCACAGTGTGCCACATGTATGCAACAATGGAGCAACAGCTTCAGGATGGATACCGCTGCTACAAATGTGAGCGGGTTGCCCTTCTGGAAGCTCGCGTTAGAGATCTGAAGAAGCAAGTTGCGACAGTCGGCAGAACCGACAACCTTGAAAGGGGTCTTCTGCTCTCTGAGCAGGTAGCTAATGGGATTGGTGTGGAGGGGGGGAGGGGCTAATGAGGATTATCAAGTAGGAAGTTGGGTTACTGTAATGAGAGGGAGGATCACAGAAAAGGAAGGTCGGCCCTGGATTTGAGCACCCAAACAGATTTGCTGAGTTGGGTGAAGATGTGGGGGTGGCAAGCTCAGGGGTGGGAGCCCTGGATGTCACTGCTATCCCTAACAGTCGGGAGGGCAGACCATCTGGGAGGGGTGGTGAGGGTAGTGCAGGAAGGCCTAGACTGGGGGGAGGGTAGTGCAGGAAGGCCTAGACTGGGGGGAGGGTAGTGCAGGAAGGCCTAGACAGTTGGCAGTAAAAGGGGATTCTATAATCAGAAGGACTGATAGAATAATTTGTCACCAGGATCGCCTCAACTGAATAGTTTGCTGTCTCCCTGGTGCCAGGGTTTGGTATGTGGTGGACCAGGTTGATAAATTACTGGGGGGGGGGCTGGGCATGAACCAGCCGTCTTGATCGATGTTGGAACCAATGACAGAATACATGGAAGGTGGAGACTCCTTAAGAATCAATTTAAAGAACTAGGCTGCAAGTTGAAGGGAAGGACCTCCAAGGTGATATTCTCTGAAATATTACCGGTGCCATGTGCAACTCAGGAAAGACGGGGAGATTAGAGAACTCCATGCATGGCTGAAGGCCTGGTGTAAGAGGGAAGGATTTGGATTTATAGAACACAGGAATAATTTTTCATTGGGATGCAAATTATATTCTAGAGATAGTATGCACCTAAATGGAAGAGGGTCTGCTGTGCTGGGGGAGGGGTTTATAGGGAGGCTGGAGGAGTATTTAAACTAGGATTGAGGGGGAAGGGAGAATTCGATTATAACGGGGTAGACAGATCAGACAGAGGTCAGTCCTTATTGGTGAGTGGAATGGGGAAAGATGGGGGGAGGGCTATGGCAGGTGATAAGAAGTTGCTCATGTTACAAACAAACCATTGGAATTGGTACCATGTATACAAAAATAAAAAAAAATGCAAAATACGTGTGCAAAAGGTGTCAATGAATGAAGGTGAAGAGAACTATGATTGAATTGGTATTGCTGAATCTTGGCTTCATTCCTCACATGACTGGGCCATTCATATTCCTGGCTAGGTTCTCTTTTGGAGAGACGGGGGAAATAGGAAAGGGGGTGGTGTCTGTCTTTATGTCAGAAGTGATCTCAGAGCGAGTGTGAAAGAGGACCTAGTTGATGGAGAGTGTGATGAGGCTGAAGAATTATGGGTGGAACTGCACATGGGGGGCGTACTACAAAGGTCATCATTGGAGTTTATTATAGGCCACCCAGTGTTAATGAGGAGGTGGAGACTCAGCTCCTCGCACAGATCAAAAGGGCTGCAAGGGCTGAGACAGTGATAATAATGGGGGATTTTAACTACCCGGAAATTGACTGGAGTAATGGAACTGCAGGAACAGTTAAAGGGTAAAAAATGTATAAACCTACTACAGGACAATTTTATGGTACAGTTCATAGAGGCCCAAACTAGGAATGATGCTCTGCTGGACATGGTCATCTCAAACCATGCAGAACTTATTACTAATGTCCATATAAAAGAACATCTGGGTAGCAGTGACCATAACATGATTTAATTTATTGTTAGCTGTAAACAACAAGCACACACGGAAAATAAAAATGCTCAACTATAAGAGAGCAAATTTTCCAAGGCTGATAGCTGCTCTGCAAGACTTAGACTGGGAGAGAATATTGGCATCAATGAACACAACACAGAAATGGAAGTTCTTCAAAAAGACTGTATGTGAACAAACTGCAAGATATTTTCCCATGAGCAACAAGTATAAAAGGCAAAAAATCAAACCTATGTGGCTTACGGCCAAAGTTAAAAAAGGGCTAGATAAAAAAAAAGAGCTTTTATTAAATATAAAAATGAAGGAACGTGATCATCGTTTAAACATCACAAAGAATATAACAGAATATGCAAAAAGGAAATAAAGGCACAAAAATTGAAAATGAACAACAGATTGCAAAAGATAGCAGAACCAACCCCCAAAAATTCTTCAGATATATGAATAGTAGAAAGGTCTGGTCCCAGCATGTAGGCCCTTTACAGAACCATCTAGAGGGGGTGACTGGGGACAAAGAGAAGGCCAATGTATGAAATCCCTTCTTCAGCTCTGTGTATACAAAGGAGCATGGGGGGGGCTCTTGTCCATAATGGGCGTGGTACTGACACCCCCCAGATGATCCACATTGGCTCACAATTGATATGATGCAGAAATATTTAGACAGAATAAAGGTGAATAAAGCCCGTGGACCGGATGGCAGACACCCACGGGGCCTTACAGAATTCAGCTCTGTCATTTCACAGCCATTGTTTCTCATTTTTAGGGACTCTTTAATGACTGGCATAGTACCACGGGATTGGTGTAAGGCCAATGTGGGGCCAATATTTAAAAAGGGGTCAAAATCTCTCCCAAGTAATTATAGACCTGTTAGTGTAACTTCTATAGTTGGGAAGATACTGGAGAGTTTAATAAAAGACAACAGAGAGGAGTTCTTGCTGGAAACAAATATTGTAACCAACAGACAGCGTGGATTCATGAAAGACAGAAGTTGTCACACAAATCTGATTTCTTTTTATGAGGAGGTGAGCAAAACCTTTGACAGAGGGGTGGTGGTGGGCGTGGTATACTTGAAGAGAGGGGTGGCTGTGGACGCGGTATACTTGGACAGAGGGGTGGCGGTGGACGTGGTATACTTGGACAGAGAGGTGGCGGTAGGCATGGTATACTTGAAGAGAGGGGTGGCTGTGGACGCGGTATACTTGGACAGAGGGGTGGCGGTGGACGTGGTATACTTGGACAGAGGGGTGATGGTGGACATGGTATACTTGGACAGAGGGGTGGCGGTGGACGTGGTATACTTGGACAGAGGGGTGGCGGTAGGCATGGTATACTTGAAGAGAGGGGTGGCTGTGGACGCGGTATACTTGGACAGAGGGGTGGCGATGGGCGTGGTATACTTGGACAGAGGGGTGGCTGTGGATGTGGTAGACTTGAACAGAGGGGTGGCGGTGGACGTGGTATACATGGAGAGAGGGATGGCGGTGAACATGGTATAATTGGACAGAGGGGTGCTGTGGACATGGTATACTTGGAGAGAGGGATGGAGGTGGACGTGGTAGACTTGAACAGAGGGGTGGCTGCGGACGTGGTATACATGGAGAGAGGGATGGCGGTGAACATGGTATAATTGGACAGAGGGGTGCTGTGGACGTGGTATACTTGTATTTTGCAAAAGCATTTGGCACAGTTCTTCACACACGGCTAAGGTGTAAGGTAAAGTTTACAGGCTTACATCATAAACTGACGTCATCAGGGGCCACTCTATAATTTGAGGGTCTAAATATCTGGTAAGCTGCTTGGCTCTATCACTGTGGTGCAATATTTTAACTTCTCCATGCTTTGGCTGGTGTTGGGACTTTATCTTGACTATGGATAAAGATTTAATATTATATGGACTTTCTTTTTGAGCGCTGCATATGTATACTGTATATAATATGTTTTATTCGTGATCAATCACATTTATGATGGCTGCCTTTAGTGGTTCATCCAAGTGCAGTTAATATCCTTATACAACAATATCTTCTGATGCAATAGTCTATGACATATTATATTTTCACCTGTAATAAGTATCATGACTGCATGCAAACTGTACCTCTCTTTTATATATTCAGATGTATTAAGTTCTTAAAGTGGAACTAAACTGTTTCTGAGCAACACAAACTGAAAATGCTATTTAATTAATTTTGTATTTTCAAAGCAAACTCCTCCATCCATCCATCCATCCATATCTCCATCCATCCATATCTTCTTGCTTTATTTTGCTGAGAAATCACTTTGAAAGACACCCCCTAGCATTTCCAGCATTCCCAGCATTTCCAGCATTCCCAGCATTTTCTTCGATGGTAATCATATATTATATAGAATACAGGAACATCAACAGGATATAATATTCTGCAGGTATAGTGGATTGTGTTTCCATCCTGCTGGATAACATACAGTATATTGGATTCAGAAGAGAATTTGTATAGTCCATGATTTCAGCCTTAGGGTCAGGGTAGGATCTCATAACCAGGCAGCCCCAAACCATATGGTAAAAAGAGGGGGGTGGTAATTTGTCCATTTGTAAAATACACCATATTGCCAAAAGTATAGAGCCTGCTCTCCAAATCATGTGATTCAGGTGTTCCAATCCCCTCCATGGCCACAGGTGTATAAAATCAAGCAAAGAACAGAGGTATACCGCTCAGGCACGCAATCCAAATCAATCCACAACAGGCGCGGCCTCTGGCTCACCACCACACACGATGCAGCAGGAAGAAGGGTCAGCCACACACCGGAGGATTGATGAATCTATAGGACACACAAAACAACAGGACATGAATACAGGACCTGTTAACACGTTTCACACGGTCTCCACAACCACATGATTAAGCACAAGATCGTGTGAAACGCGTTAACAGGTCCCGTATTCATGTCCTGTGGATCAATAAATATACACTATATTCATCAATCCTCCAGTGTGCGGCTCACCCTTCTTCCTGTTATAAAATCATGCCCCTAGGCATGCAGATGGCTTCTACAAACATTGGTGAAAGAATGGGTCGCTCTCAGGAGCTCAGTGACTCCAAATGTGGACCCGTCATAGGTGGCCACCTGGGCAATAAGTCCATCCGTGACATTTCCTGGCTACTAAATATTCCACGCTCAACTGTTAGTGGGATTATAACAAAGTGGAAGCCACTGGGAACAACAGCCACTCCGCCACCAAGTGGTAGGCCACGTCACATGACAGAGCGGGGTCAGAAGTCACCAATCCTCTGCAGAGTCAATAGCTAAAGACCTCCAAACTTGGTGTGGCCTTCAGATGAGCACAACAACAGTGCGTAGAGAGCTTCATGGAATGGGTTTCCATGGCCGAGCAGCCACATCCAAGCCTTACATCACCAAGTGCAGTGCAAAGCGTCGAATGCTGTGGTGTAAAGCACGCTGCCACTGGACTCTAGAGCAGTAGAGACTTGTTCTCTGGAGTGACCAATCACGCTTCTCTGTCTGGCAATCCAATGGACGTGTCTGGGTTTGGCTATTGCCAGGAGAACAGTACTTGCCTGACTGCATTGTGGAGGGGGAATTATAATGTGGGGTTGTTTTTCAAGGGTTGGGCTTGGCCCCTTAGTTCCAGTGAAGGGAACTCTTAAGGCGTCAGCATACCAAGATATTTTGGACAATTTCATGTTCCCAACTTTGTGGGAAGAGGATGGCCCATTCTTGTTCCAACATGACTACACACCAGTGCACAAAGCAAAGTTCATAAAGACATGGAGGAGCCAGTTTGGGGTGGAGGAACTTGACTGTCCTGTACAGTGTCCTGACCTCAACCCCATAGAACACCTTTGGGATGAATTAGAGCGGAGACTGCGAGCCAGGCCTCCTCCCCCGACATCAGTGCCTCCTCCCCCGACATCAGTGCCTGACCTGACAAATGTGCTTCTGGAAGAATGATCCAACTTACTAACCCTAACACCATATAAGAAGTATTTTTCTAAATAAGCACTCTGAAATGGAAGTCTGTTAATAACTGGTGGCCCCATTCTTGTCATGTTATTAAAATGCAAGATAGTACATTCTCCCATTACAATAAAGAGGAACAATTCCACATACTTGGTTTCCCTGGATTGACTTTGTATACTGTCACCTGCACCATGCTGACAACCCGCACAACCTGAAGATGAGGGCATGGCAGATCCAAGAATCAAAACACCTGTGATTGTATTCATCTGAACTTCTGAATATACTGGCCTAATGCAAACCTTCCTAAAAGCTTTACCAGGCCATTCCCCACTTTCCAGGCCCATCACCCTATTTTAGGACCACTGTTGACATCAGTCCCTAGCAACCCACTTGCCCTCTTAATTCTGCAAGCTTCTTATTGCCCCACTACACATCATGTGACCCCTTACATACATACAGTAAGTGACAGACCAACATACACACAACATTCACTACTACACAAATGGATGGAGAAATGTATTATGCACATTAATCCTCCGGACTTCAAAAGGCTATCTTGGTACCGACACTCCTCCACAAACTCTCTCGGTGAGTCCCTCTTCTATGTTGGCAATCTGCACCCAGCATGCTGCTTCCTATTTTCGGGAACTGTGCCTTTGTCAGCCAATTCTGGGAAGAGGTCCAAAGACTAATCCTCTGCCTCACCCAAGTTGGACTAAGAAAGAATCTGGCTAGCGATTTACATCGAGTCGTACGCTGATCATAAAAAGGCCTAAATGGTCTCTTATCATACATATACCCAACACACCAACAGCATGTATCCCCAACCTATAGAAGCCACCCATGACCCTTCCCATAAAGCTTTTGGATCCCTTAAATCAATGAAAATGAATATGGAAGTCCTTATGGTTTCCCGGCACAATAAGGAGGAAGAATTTCCCCATACTTGTTTTTTCTGTATACCCTCCTGCCGAAAAAACCATGCTGACACCTACAGAGGCTGAAGATGATGGCAGATCCAAGTATCTCCCGAATCAGTACACCTGTGATTATGTTCATCTGATCCTCTGACTATACTGGCCTAACTCAACCTTAGAGACCCCTTATCCTTAGTCTCACTCAACTTTTTGAAATAGAGTACTGATACCCCCCCCCCAAATGCCCTAACACCATCCACTCAGTCTTTTACCCCCTCACCCCTGACCCCCCCTCCCCCAATACTGAGGTTTTTCTGAAATAAAGAATGAAATCAAATAATTTTAGCAATTTCCTATCTCTTGGTTTTTTTTTCCCGGAACTTGCAACAATGTATTAAGTTACTCATGTATAAGGTACAAGATGCACATAAAAAAATCTATTTACAAAAAAAAATTGTTGCCCAAACATCACAACCAATTGCCTAGTCATCAAGAATTCTCACCATATTTTGACTAGTGTATTTCCTATGCTCGTCAGTTCCATCTAGTGGCCATTTTGCAGTATTTTCATGATTGAGGTATTTCAGGAAAGCACCACATTATGGCCACTGGATGGCGCTGACAGTCATAAGGAATAAACACATTAGGCAAAATTCTGAATTTGTGATTGTGCTGGGCGAATGCTTGTGATGTTTGTCCAGCAATTTATTTTTATATGGATCCCAAAGTGTCTATACTATTCCATTTATGCTTTAAGATAATGCTTACACTTTTTTTTTTTGAAAGTTTTTCTGTACTAATGATCCTAGAACTCAAAAAACAATAGGGAAGGAGGCCAGGGGACTTTATTTAAATTAAATTATTGTTTGGATTATCTTCACAGCATACCCAATCATTTTTTCCTTTGCCTACTCTGATCTCTAGTACGTTGGTTGCAGCACAGCTTGTCCTTGGGATCTCCAAATGATCCCCTGTCCTGATTTTCTCTCAGCCCAACATCTAAATATAGCTTCTGATTGGCTGTCTTTGATTCTGCCCTGGCCTGGTTTCTGGTACCTGTTTTTAATCTATCTTGACACTCTACCCAAAACTTCTACCTGCCTTGATCTCTAGCCTGACCCTGACCACCAATCCGCAGGCTCCCCTCTGACTGTTGGCAGTTCCCAAAGAAATAATACAGTGGAATGCAGTCTGGGAGTTTTCTTGCATATAAATCTATACCCACCATCAGGGGTCAGGACACAGTACATTTCTTCCACCTTGTGGACAGCCTACTGCCACCTGCTGGCAAAACAGAGAATCCATTGTTTTTCATGGCAGGATCCTTATAACAAATGCAACTACTTGGTTCTCAGATTTGGAGCCCAATGTTCATTCTGAACTTTTCTGCAGCCTTGAATGGGACCAGGGGCCCAACCACCCACATCCTCCTTGAACTGCAGCTAGTGAGTTGATGGCAGAACTCCGACCTTCCTTTCAGTCTTGCACAAGTGTACTCGCTCCTCCCCTCCAGTCTTGCACAAGTGTACTCGCTCCTCCCCTCCAGTCTTGCACAAGTGTACTCGCTCCTCCCCTCCAGTCTTGCACACATGTTGCGGCTCCTCCCTTTCAGTCTTGCACAGTTGTATGAGCTCCGCCCCTTCAGTCTTGCACAGTTGTACCGGCTCCTCCCCTCCAGTCTTGCACAGGTGTATGAGCTCCGCCCCTTCAGTCTTGCACAGGTGTACCGGCTCCTCCCCTTCAGTCTTGCACAGGTGTACCGGCTCCTCCCCTCCAGTCTTGCACAGGTGTATAAGCTCCGCCCCTTCAGTCTTACATAGGTGTACCTGCTCCTCCCCTCCAGTCTTGCACAGGTGTATGAGCTCCTCCCCTACAGTCTTGCACAGGTGTACCGGCTCTTCCCCTTCAGTCTTGCACAGGTGTACCGGCTCCTCCCCTTCAGTCTTGCACAGGTGTACCGGCTCCTCCCCTTCAGTCTTGCACAGGTATATGAGCTCCGCCCCATACACTGGGTCTAAAGTAAGGCATATAGTGAAAATTGAAAGTTTATATTTAAAAATGTCATTAGCATGTTAATAAGGGAGGAATGAAGAAACCAGAGAAGGCAAAATATAGGCGTGTTAAACTTCAGCTTTAAATAATAGCCATCTCTGACTCGGGCCCCAGTATGATGATCCCTCCCAATCTGCCTCAACCCTCTGGTACAAGGCGGTCAGGTAAACCAACAGTGTGGGATGATCACTTATCCGCACTAAAGACAACACACCTGAAATCTCTCCAGTAACCATTTTAGTTTATAGGGGAGGCAGCAGTTCCTGAAGCGGATCAGGATGTGAACAGACACCAGAGGGCAGCACAGGACAAAAAATGTCTGCACTGTACTAATGTGAAAGTAGTAAAGAAAAAAAAAACTTGGGGGGATGAAAGATAAACCAACTTGGCTGTACATGGACCTGTTTTGGTCCTCTATCTGCCTCTCAACCATCGAAACCCTACACTTGCAAAATATACTGTAGCCAAAAAGGAGTTTTGCTGGTGTCACCTTTTTAGGATTCTGGGCACACTGTGGGCTTCCAGTTGGGTTCATCCAGCAGATAACATGCAGAATGCCCAAAGGCTGCCCAATAGACTATCAACAACATCAGCTGCCAATGACATTGGCCACCTGCGCAGAACCTGAACCCAACTAACGTAGACCACAATGAGGCATGGAAGGCCCAATGTCTTGTCTTATCTAAATTTTCAGCATTTTTACTGTAAAATGAAACAAAAGGTAGGAGGGAAGGGAATATGGGGGCTCCCCTACTGGGATAGAGTTTGTTTAGGAGGGGGGCCTAGGGTTCTCATTTAAAAAATTTTATATGTTTTGCAAAATACTAAAAACTATCTGCACCAGATCGATGGCAGCTGGAATTTAGATATTTGTTGTAGACAATTTTTCAGTCATTTTCATACAAGAGACCCAATTACAGGTGGCAAACATTAAGCAAAGTGTCCATCTTCTCCACCATGAAGCCCAAGAGTCCCATTCTCTGAGGCTACAAATGAGTCAGTTCCACATACTATACAACACTGACTTGTGCCTCTGAGGCTACCAAACCCACCAATCTGCTATCATTGCTGGAATCAGCTGCTGTGTGAATAAGCGTAGCTCTTTTCCTTCTCAGGAACTGGGATGAGCTGAATTTTTTAGGACAATTTGGCAAACATTACTGAAGTTTTGGGTGGTGATAAATCCAAATCCATTCAGCCAAACACCCTCAACATAGAGGGGCAACCTGTCCACATGTTGATAAGCACAAGGGACTCTTCTGCACCAACCTGGCCCACTGATTCTGGGGGTCTGCAGGGAGGAGGTGTATTAGAATTTGGAAGCCTCCTGTGTGAATGAGTAAGTGGTACACAGTACCTCCACTCATTCATAAAAAAGTCCCAAAATGTAAATCAGCGTAACAGAGCCCTGCCAATCACAATGAACAACTCCTGCTGACTCAATGAAAGAAAGAAAAAACCTGCTGACTAAAGGACACGTCCAATGCCACCACTGCACTCACTGCAAATGACAGCTCTGGTCTACATCACTAAATATAAACAAAGGAGAGGGGTATACCCAGTGATGTCATTGACCAAATCTAACCATAGTCAAACCCCTACCTCTAAGAAAGAAAGAAAGAAAGACGTCTCAGCCTTTGTCAGCGACATGTTGTGTTTTGTCTCGGATTGCGCTGTAAATGGCGTTGTTGGTCTGGAATGATTGTTGTGACCTCGTAGTTTATGCCCGGGGCAGTAGAACATTTAGTGGTGTCCCTGAGTACATGTTGGGATTTATTGCAGTTGGTGAATAATAAAAGCCAGGGAGCGATATTCCATCCAGCCGCCGGGACATGATGGGAGATGAACTTCCTTCTGTTTGCCAGGAGTGCACTGAATTTGATGGATCTGCCCGGCAGCCAAACACGCTGGAAGTTCTCTTGTAACGCTGGTGGATAGGACTCTGGTGGTGCGTAAATCTGAGCTCATGAATTACCGATGTACATAAAAATAAATTGCGCAAAGCTTTTATTTGTCATGTCAATGGCTGCACATATCTCATACAAGGGTACCTGTATCCCCAAAATATATCTTCTCATCTAGACACACAGCTATAGGAACTGTTTTATATTTTTTATATATATATATATATATATATATATATACATCCTGCTTTACCTACTACGTGGACATCCGGTGGCTTGCACTGCACTGTGTAAAATATTGCACACCACCACAAATGAATTGTTGACAGGGCACATAGAGAACAATTGTTTTCTATAGGGTTTGTTTATAAAATAAAATGTCCTCTAATAGACAGCGCCACTGGATATACGTCAGGTGTAAACTGAAAAACCAAAAACCAAAACTAAACTAAACAAACTCACACCGTGAAAGAGGAGGAGCTGCCATCTATTCTTTGGATTACAAAGACATATAACAGTAATTATTTAAAGCAGCGCTCCTCCACACCCTCTCTTTTATATCCTATTATCCTCCTCTGTGTATACAACAAGAATATCACCATACCTCTAATATGTGAACTTAATATAAATCTTTAGTGTGTCACACCAATATGCTGCAGATCGTTGCTCCCAGAGCCACTGTGTGCCAGCTAGTTTATGATTTGACCAGCCTGGAGCTCTGATGAGTTTATTCAATTCGTTTGGGTGGTGGATCAGTACGGTGTGGTGGGGTTTAAACTACACATGAATTGAAGAACCAATATATGGATGAAAAATCTTCCCTTTCAATTTCACTTTACACGTGGATTTTTTTTCCTTTGATTATAATCATAATTACGTAAAGACATTGGTTGGGTGTATTTTGTTTAAATTTTTTTTGTTTTTTGTATGTGGGATATATTTGTGCTTATATTTTATATACACGTGAAGAATTTTATATTGGTGTGACACACTAAAGATTTATATTAAGTTCACATATTAGAGGTATGGTTATATTCTTATCAAAATTTGTGAAAATATATATAAACACAATAATAGCACTCAAAAAACAACTGAAATGAAATAATAATAATAAAAATAATAATAAACCAACCACCAAATAAAATGAAATATGTGTGGTAACAAATAATAATTGATCCTCAATAAAGTCCATTTTATTTCATATTTCATTTTATTTGGTGGTTGGTTTATTCTTATTTTTATTATTATTTTTTAATTTCTGTTGTTTTTTGTGAGCACTATTATTGTGTTTATATATATTAATATATATTTTCACAAATTTTGATACATTGATGGTCGAAGTTGTATAATAGCAGCTCCAATTGAATCAATCACTGCCCAGGGCTACATTCATGAGGCGCGATTGATGTAGACTTTGGAATATATTGATTCCATATTGATATAATTTACCTGGGTCTATATTATATTATTTATATGGTTATATTCTTGTTGCATACACCAAGGAGGATAATAGGATATAAAAGAGAGGGTGTGGAGGAGCGCTGTTTTAAATAATTACTGTTTAAAAAATCATGCATAATCAATCACCCATCGAAACTGCATGCAAAGTCATTCTGTGCAAATGGGACAAAATCAAATGTTCTCTGACTATATTCTCTGCAACTTGAATTGGTGAATGGAGAAAATGCTTAAAATATTATGGCCACTAGATGGCGCTGGGGATCTTCCTTTTTTGCCTATGATCTTGTGACTATAATGCATTATGGCCACTAGAAGGTGCTGACTATCATAGGAAATATACATCTGTTCCCAGTGCTACCTAGTGTCCATAATATTTTCTGTATTCTCAGATTTCAATTTGCAGAGAACAAAGCCTGAGAACATTCGATTTTGCTCAATTCACATAACGTGAATTTAGGTGAAGTTTTGATGAACGCGCAGTTGTGCAAATACTGTACAATATACAATACAATACATGCTGATTAATGTAGCTCAGTGTTCCTGGTGAGAATGACTGTAGTCCATCTTTTTTCATGCTCCTCGTGCCTAGGATGCCCAAAAACATGGGCACCTTCATGTGCTAGAAAATGACCACAATCTCTCAGATGGCTGACAAGAGGTTCCTGACAGTTATATTTTGCTCTACAGGGAACTGAGCGTACTCTTACTACAAATGTGGGGACAAAGGTAAGGCTGGAGCTCAGCTTTAATATTACAGTCAATTGTTATTTGCTGCAATTTCCCTGAATGTAGCAACTTTGACATCTTTGCCTGTTAAGAGACCTGACCGCGGGTGAGGAAATTCAACGTCAAAGATTTGGTGTAAGTGGCATCTGAACCCTCAGAGAACTCTTCCCCTCCACCAGGCCTTTGGAAGTCAGCCAGGCCTTTTCGGACAAACAGAGAAGTCTGTGAGCTCCCAGAACTCCTAAAACTGCATTATATAAGATTGGGGACACATAGGGGTGTGTAATTCAGACTCTCCACTCCCCCCCCCAATGGTCGCTGATACATTTCCTAAACACATCCTTTAATTGAGCGCAATGAACACAGTTTACTGTGAACATGTGTGGGAGACCAGACAGCCCCACACCGACTCGCCTTTATAATTCAGTTTTATTCTTCAATAAAAACCTTGTTTGGCTGTGAAGGAGATTAGAGAATAGAAAATGCACACAGCATATTTCAGAAGTAAAACTTTTATTGAATCATAAAATGTCAGTCTGGAGGATGGAAAGGTCTGGTGAGGCTTCCCACTTTTCAGGCTAACTCTTCATAAAAAGCCATCTGTTTCATGTTCCTCGCGCACACACAACACACAATGGAGAGCCGCTTTTAATGCATGACATTGTGTACCGCTGCCGAGAATGAATTGTTGCCATCATGCCATGATAGGTAGATGACAATGCATATTTTTGAGTTCCACATTCATGTACTGCTTATGAAAGTTTTCTAAAGATTGCTCACTAAATATAGGACATAGATAAAGAATGGTGAGGGGGTTGGGTGATACATCCACTCTTTAATTCCAGCCCAGCCCTTGGGTGGTTTTACTGATCTAATGGGGTACTATCAGCATAGCACCCCTAGAATCCCATTGCTGTTTACTTTAGGGGACACCTGCAGGAAAACCCAGCTTGGCCTAACTAGCACTCCCTGAAGTCCCTTTGTACCCGTTCCAGGCTTAACCAGCAATGGAACCAACTGTGACCCTGGTGAATAGGACCATTTCCAGAAGATGTTCTCATACAGGTTGGAGGACAACATAGTCCTGGTCAGGGCAACTCAGACTGGCCTAAACAGTGCTCCCCATAACCATTCCAGGCTTAGCCAGAAATGGACCCAGCTGTGACCCTGGTGAATAGGACCATTTCCAGGTGAAGGCCTCGTACAGGTTAGAGGAGGATGTGATCCACACATAAAATCTAATTTGCTTGTTTACTGAATTAATACATTTGACTTAACAGTTCAGCCACCCCAGGGGGCATTGGCACATTGCTTACCAAGTCCTACAATTCAAGTGTAGAGAGTGAGATGGGAAACAAGAGACCTGTTACCTGACCAGGAAGAATGTCTACATTCCCAACATCCCCCCCCCCCCCATTTCCCAAAAGTACAAAAACAGTCCTCTGGTTTCCACATTAAGGGGAAGCTAAAACAAAAATATCTTCCCATCTACATGGTGCTGTGTCTCCAGGCCTCCCCACAGAATTACACAGAAGGTTGTCCCATGCACTGTCCATTCTTACTCTCCTTTCCTTGAGGATCCCACCAGGTTATATAGAACCCTAACCCCTTTCCCAACATTGTCCATCTGCTCACAGCCATACTCCTCGCCAATCTCCAGGATGACGTGTGAGAGGAGACTGCAACCCTCTGTAATTGGATGGGGTTGGCGAGTCTCTGTGGGGAATCCCAAACCTTGAGATGGGGAGACACCCCACAGCCTTCCTTCTCCACCATTGACCCCCCCAGATCCTTCTCCACCATTGACCCCCCCCCCAGATCCTTCTCCACCATTGATTCCCCCAGTTGTATTCCCCCTATTATGAATTATACATGAAGATGCATATTCTTAGCCCCCAAGTGCACAACCTTACATTTGTCAACATTAAACCTCATTGGCCCCATAGTCCCCCAAATACACAGAGCATTGAGGTCGGCTTGTAAGTTGGAGACATCCTGTAAGGACTTTATTCCCCGGCACAGCTTGGTGTCATCTGCAAAGACTGAAATGGGATTTATATTCCCAGACCCTATATTGTTTATAAATGTATCAAAAAGTAAGGGTCCCAACAGTGAACCTTGGGTTACCCCATTGACAACCCCAGACCATTCAGAGTATGAATCATTAACCATTACTCTTTGAATACCATCTTTTAGCCAGTTTTCTATCCATTTACATTCGGATTCTTCCAGCCTGTAGACTTTACCTTACACATTAGCCGTGTGTGGGGAACTGTCTCACCCCTCTGTCCAAGTATACCACGTCCACAGCCACCCCTCTGTCCAAGTATACCACGTCCACCGCCACCCCTCTGTCCAAGTATACCACCTCCACCGCCACCCCTCTGTCCAAGTATACCACATCCCCCGCCACCCCTCTGTCCAAGTATGCCACATCCACAGCCAACCCTCTGTCCAAGTATACGACGTCCATCGCCACCCTTCTGTCCAAGTATACCACGTCCACAGACACTCCTCTGTCCATGTATACCACGTCCACTGCCACCCCTCTGTCCAAGTATACCACGTCCACCGCCACCCCTCTGTCCAAGTATACCACGTCCACCGCCACCCCTCTGTCCAAGTATACCACATCCACAGCCAACCCTCTGGCCAAGTATACCACGTCCATCGCCACCCCTCTGTCCAAGTATTCCACGTCCAAAACACCCCTCTGTCCATGTATACCACGTCCACCGCCACCCCTCTGTCCAAGTATACCACGTCCACCGCCACCCCTCTGTCCAAGTATACCACATCCACAGCCACCCCTCTGTCCAAGTATACCATGTCCACTGCCACCCCTCTGTTCAAGTATACCACGTCCACAGCTACCCCTCTGTCCAAGTATACCATGTCCACTGCCACCCCTCTGTCCAAGTATACCACATCCACCACCACCCCCCTGTCCAAGTATACCATGTCCACCGCCACCTCTCTGTCCAAGTATACCACGTCCACCGCCACCTCTCTGTCCAAGTATACCATGTCCACCACCACCCCTCTGTCCGAGTATACCGCGTCCACCGCCACCCCTCTGTCCAAGTATACCATGCCCACCGCCACCCCTCTGTCCAAGTATACCATGCCCACCGCCACCCCTCTGTCCAAGTATACCATGCCCACCGCCACCCCTCTGTCAAAGGTTTTGCTCACCTCCTCATAAAAAGAAATCAGATTTGTGTGACAACTTCTGTCTTTCATGAATCCACGCTATCTGTGGCTTACAATATTTGTTTCCAGCAAGAACTCCTCTCTGTGGTTTTTTATTAAACTCTCCAGTATCTTCCCAACTATAGAAGTTACACTAACAGGTCTGTAATTACTTGGGAGAGATTTTGACCCCTTTTTAAATATTGGCCACACATTGGCCTTACACCAATCCAGTGGTACTATGCCAGTCATTAAAGAGTCCCTAACAATGAGAAACAATGGCTGTGAGATGACAGAGCTGAATTCTGTAAGGCCCCGTGGGTGTATGCCATCCGGTCCACCGGCTTTGTTCACCTTTATTCTGTCTAAATATTTCTGCATCATATCAATTGTGAGCCAATGTGGATCATCTGGGGGGTGTCAGTACCACGCCCATTATGGACAAGAGCCCCCCCATGCTCCTTTGTATACACAGAGCTGAAGAAGGGATTTCATACATTGGCCTTCTCTTTGTCCCCAGTCACCCCCTCTAGATTGTTCTGTAAAGGGCCTACATGCTGGGACCAGACCTTTCTACTATTCATATATTGGAAGATTTTTTGTTAGGTTGTGTAATGGAACTGTCCCAGCCTGCGCTGAGTACGTCCGTTAGAATACCGCTTCCCCGTCCAAACACAGACAACAGACACCACATATTTGAAGCCAGAAAGTAGACTAATTTATTTGATACAAGATATATACACTCAAGGGAAAAGTCCCCCCTCCCTGCATAATGACACAGGGCGGGGCAATCTACATTTAGTAACAAGAGACACACCAACAGACAGTCCCATCAGGAGGGAGGACTGCTGGAGACACCCCCCACCAAGCCAATACACAAACACATACATCCCATAATAGTTTGCTCCAAAGCAAGACAAACAATAAAACAATGGGATGCAACCACACAACACCAAACAATTCACAACCCCCCCCCCCCCCCCACCTATCCCCTAGACATGTCTACACAATATTAGGACAGATCACCCTGTACCCCTAACAGGCACAGGATGACTTACACATAAGAGGGATATGGGGGGTTGAGACAGGGGTCTCCCCACCTCTCCAAAGGGGGCTGTGTTCCATGGGCCCCCCACCCACAATCACTCCTGTCACAGGTTGGTCCTGTTATCTTTTGCAATTTTTTAAATATTCTTTTTGCATTTTCTGTTATATTATTTGTAATGTTTAAACGATGATCGCGTTCCTTCATTTTTATATTTAATAAAAGCTCTTTTCTTATTATCTATAGCTTTTGTAACTTTGGCCGTAAGCCACATAGGTTTGATTTTTAGCCTTTTATACTTGTTGCCCATGGGCATATATTTTGCAGTGTGGTCACATACAGTCTTTTTGAAGAACTCCCATTTCTGTGTTGTGTTTATTGATGCCAATATTCCCTCCCAGTCTAAGTTTTGGAGAGCAGCTCTCAGCCTTGGAAAATTAGCTCTCTTGAAATTGAGCGTTTTTATTTTTCCCGTATGTGCTCGCTGTTTACAGCTAACAATAAATGAAATCATGTTATGGTCACTGCTACCCAGATGTTCTTTTATATGGTCATTCATAATAAGCTCTGCATGGTTTGAGATTACCAGGTCCAGCAGAGCATCATTCCTTGTTGGGGCCCCTATGAACAGGACCATAAAATTGTCCTGTAGTAGGTTTATACATTTTTTACCCTTTAACTGTTCCTGCAGTACTATTACTCCAGTCAATTTCCGGGTAGTAAAAATCCCCCATTATTATCACTGTCCCAGCCCTTGCAGCCCTTTCCATCTGTGTGAGGAGCTGAGTCTCCACCTCCTCATTAACACTGGGAGGCCTATAACAAACTCCAATGGTGACCTTTGTAGTACGCCCCCCATGTGCAGTTCCACCCATAATGCTTCAGCCTCATCACACTCTCCATCAACTAGATCCTCTTTCACACTCGCTCTGAGATCACTTCTCACATAGAGACAGACACCACCCCCTTTCCTATTTCCCCCATCTCTCGGAAAGAGAACCTAGCCAGGAATATGAATGGCCCAGTCATGTGAGGAATGAAGCCAAGATTCAGCAATATCAATTCAATCCTAGTTCTCTTCATGCACCAAACCTTCCAACTCACCTATTGTGCTGGGCAGACTTCTGGCATTGGTGAACAAACACTTTCATTCACTGACACCTTGTACATTCACCGATACCTTGTACATTCACTGACACCTTGTTCATTCACTGACACCTTGTTCACATGTGTTTTGCATATTTTTTATTTTCATACAAATGGTACCAATTCCACTGGTTGTTTGTAACATGGGAACCTTCTTATCATCTGCTATAGCCCTCCCCCATCTTTCCCCATTCTACACACCAATAAGTACAGACCCCTGTCTGATCTGTCTACCCCATTATAATCTAATCCCCCCCCTCAATCCTAGTGTATATACTCCTCCAGCCTCCCCATAAACCCCTCCCCCAGCACTGCAGACCCCTTTCCATTTAGGTGCAAACCATCTCTAGCATATAGGCTGCACCCCAATGAAAAGTCAGGCCAGTGCTCTAGAAACCCAAATCCTTCCCTCTTACACCAGGCCTTCAGCCATGCATTGAGTTCTCTAATCTCCCCGTCTTTCCTGAGTTGCACATGGCACAGGTAATATTTCAGAGAATATCACCTTGGAGGTCTTATCCTTCAACTTGCAGCCTAGTTCTTTAAATGGTTTTTTAAGGAGCCACCACCTTCCATGTATTCTGTCATTGGTTCCAACGTGAACCAAGACAGTTGGGTCATGCCCAGCCCCTCCCATTAATTTATCAACCCGGTCCACCACATGCCAAACCCTGGCACCAGGGAGGCAGCAAACCATTCGGCGGAGGCGATTCTGGCGACAAATGATTCTATCAGTCATTCTGATTATAGAATCCTCTACTACCACCCCCAGTCTAGGCCTCCCTGCATTACCCTCACCACCCCTCCCAGATGGTCTGCCCTCCCGGCTGGTAGGGGTAGCAGTGACATCCAGGGCTCCCACCCCTGAGCTTGCCACCCCCACATCGTCACCCAACTTGGCAAACCTGTTTGGGTGCACAAACCCAGGGCCAACCTTCCTTTTCTGTGAGTCCCTACCACTCCCTCTCGTTACAGTAACCCAACTTCCTACCTGATATTCCTGATTAGCCCCTCCACCCTCCACACCAATCCCATTAGCTACCTGCTCAGAGAGCAGAAGACCCCTTTCAAGGTTGTCAGTTCTGCCCACTGTCGCAACTTGCTTCTCCAGATCTCCAGAGTTTCCAGAAGGGCAACCCTCTTACATCTGTCGCAGTGGGGTCCATCCTGGAGGCGATCTGTTGCAGTGGGGTCCATCCTGGAGGCGATCTGTTGCAGTGGGGTCCATCCTGGAGGCGATCTGTTGCAGTGGGGTCCATCCTGGAGGTGCGGCTCCATTGCTGTACACATGCAGCACACTTTGCATGGCACAAACCCTTCCACCCCGCTACACCTCATATCCCAGGTACAGTATTAACAGGAAATATCAGTTGTCACTTACAGGTTAGTAGACTCCAGGTATAATCTTCTGTTTCCAACTCCGGTTTTTTAACTCCACTTATCAAATGTCTAGCAAGGAAAATACAGGCAAGCGCAAGAATGAGCGCGCTCAGAGTGAGCTCTACAGCAAGTTATATAGGACCTGTGACCAATTAACCCCTCCCCTTAATTAAGCAGGCCACACATGGGTCGAATTCCGAATGATTTTTCGATAGAAAATCGAAAACATCTTTCGTTCTGTAATCCCATGGTTCCACCGATGATTTCGAACATCGGCAGTTTTTCACAAATTTTTCAGCATGCCCGATAAACGAAATGGGGAGGAGCCACGAAAATCAGCCAGTGCCATTGCCCCACTAACATAGCGAAAACCGGCCGATTATTCTTAGGTCTGATTTTTGAATGAAAAATCATTTGGAAATCGACCCGTGTATGGCCGGCCTTAGCAGACTGAAGGAAGACAAAGAAAGAATGGAAAAAAAATCCTATTTAAAAAGTGACAGAAACAGTGATTTAAAAAAGTAAAAGCTTTTAGCTAGACCCAAAGAAGGAAATAAAACAACTACAAACACCAGCAATCAAAAGTAAAACTTTTTCACTCTCCACTCAAATTTGCCACTCAACCCTTCCTCCTAGATTGTAAGCTCTAACGAGCCGGGTCCTCTGTTTCCTTTTTTGTATTGTACCTGTAATGTCTACCTTCATGTTGTAAAGTGCTGCACAAACTGTTGGTGCCATATAAATCCTCTATAATAATAATCGCCTGTGTAGAGGTGAGCCAATGAGGAGTTCCAACAGTTGAGGCTCATCCCTTTAAAACTGAACACATATTAATTGCACAGGTTGTGTGGCTGATTAAGGTGGTAATTAAACTCACCTGGTGCCTCATATGCATTAAATCAGCCTCAGAACCCGTGTCATTAATATGTGTTCAGTTCAGGGATGAGGCGGGAGATAACCATGGAGCTTGGCGGTGTCACTGGTCATTGAACATGTGGAGGTGAGAAGATTCCATCATATAAAGCTCATCATTGTTGCTTTATGATGTGCTTTCCGCCTTGACTGAGCTCTGAGTATCGGGAATTATTATGGCGCCAACAACATGCTGCTCTGCAAACCCAATTGTCCATTTACCCTTGTAGTGTTCACTGCCCAGCGGGGGGGGGCGACAGGGGTCACCGTGTGCTTTCCGTGTCATCAGCATTTTCAATGAGACTTTAAAAAGCCATAAACAAAGCTTGTTACTAATGACCAGAAAGCACTCGATGTTGTGTATTAGCTTCTCATGGTGCAGAGTCTGGATGCCCCCCCCCCCTCGCCCCATTGTACGGCCAGTTCTTGAAATGTCAGCTCCCACGGCATCGACTTGCAGGAAATGCGGCATATTGCAGGGAGCACACCAGGGCTCCACCTTAAATGATGGTCATTCTAAAATAGAGTCAATCTCTGGCGGATTAAAGATTATTTCCACACAAAGCCTCCGGCGTAATAAGATGTCTGTAATCTGCCTAAAGCCATTTCGCTGCTGGTGGGCGCCGGTGACATGAATTTGTAAGAGCCGAGAGCGATGCGCTCCTCCTTGGTGATGAAACACGCGGAGGAAATATGAAATGAGCCTTAGCGGGGATTAGGGTGGAGAATGTATTCCCCGCGTGTTATGAGATATGTGCCGCCGCGGTGAGGTGCCGCTTTGGATTGTGTTCTGGTATCACCAGCAAGTGTTGTCTGTCAATCTGCCAAACTAGATCTCCATGTTGTAGACTAGACAGATGGAACACATATGTGGGAGACATTTTCACTAGCAAAGGATTTGTATTTCTGTCTATCCACTTCTGAGATTTACACAGCTCTGCCGCACAGCACAGCCCTGTCTGGCAGGGGAGGAGACCTGATTTTTCTCTGCTGCAGTTCTATAACTGTTTCAGGTCTTGTCCCTCCCCCAGCCTGTGATTGGACAGTGAAAGAAGAAGCAGCAGACTGTTGAGATCATCTCTCTGTCATTCTGCTCTCTTCTTCTTCAACATTTTCTTTGCTGGCACATGAGCACTGCGGCACAACCAACTAGCTCCTTGTGCTGTTCCTCTGTCCCAGTTTGAGCTCTGCTGCAAGGAAATTGCAAGAGGCATATCCAAGTCAACTTCATGTATTTACACTGCTTGGCTTAAAAAGAATGCATTCAATGATGTTCTACAGTAATTCAGTGGTCCTTGACTCCCAGGCTGGTCCTGGGCCGCAGCCTTCCCCGTGCCGGGCCCTGGTTTCTTTACACATAGAATTTAGCTGTTGGAGCAGATGGGACCACAGCTCAGCAGGAGTGCATTGTCCACCATCCCTGTGCTGAGTTCCCGGGTCTGTACACCAGCTGTGCCCATTATGAGGGGTTCCCACCATCCCTGTGCTGAGTTCCCAGGTCTTTACACCCGCTGTGCCCATTATGAGGGGTTCCCACCATCCCTGTGCTGAGTTACGGGTCTGTACTCCTGCTGTGCCCATTATGAGGGGTTCCCACCATCCCTGTGCTGAGTTCCCGGGTCTGTACACCAGCTGTGCCCACTATGAGGGGTTCCCACCATCCCTGTGCTGAGTTCCCGGGTCTGTACCCCTGCTGTGCCCATTATGAGGGGTTCCCACCATCCCTGTGCTGAGTTCCCAGGTCTTTACACCCGCTGTGCCCATTATGAGGGATTCCCACCATCCCTGTGCTGAGTTCCGGGTCTCTACCCCTGCTGTGCCCATTATGAGGAGTTCCCACCATCCCTGTGCTGAGTTCCGGGTCTGTACATCCGCTGTGCCCATTATGAGGGGTTCCCGCCATCCCTGTGCTGAGTTCCCGGGTCTGTACACCTGCTGTGCCCATTATGAGGAGTTCCCACCATCCCTGTGCTGAGTTCTCGGGTCTATACACCCTCTGTGCCCATTATGAGGGGTTCCCACCATCCCTGTGCTGTGTTCCCGGGTCTATGCGACCACTGTGCCCATTAGGAGGGGTTCCCGCCATCCCTGTGCCAAGTTCCCGGGTCTATACGCCCGCTGTGCCCATTATGAGGGGTTCCCGCCATCCCTGTGCCGAGTTCCCGGTTCTATGTACCCGCTGTGCCTATTATAATGGCTGCCCGCCATTCCTGTGCTGAGTTCCCGGCTCTGTACGCCCGCTGTGCCCATTATGAGAGGTTCCCGCAATCCCTGTGCCGAGTTCCCGGCTCTGTACGTCCCCTGTGCCCATTATGAGGGGTTCCCACCATCCCTGTGCCCATTATGAGGGGTTCCCGCCATCCCTGTGCTGAGTTCCCGGGTCTGTACATCGGCTGTATCCATTATGAGGGGTTCCCACCATCCCTGTGCTGAGTTCCCGGGTCTGTACGCATGCTGTGCCCATTATGAGGAGTTCCCACCATCCCTGTTGGAATTGTTATTTATTTCATATTACAAAGAACTATCTGCACTGAAGCCACATGACGGACTCTTAGTCGATGTTGTTATTTCATGTAGTCACTTCTGTCAGATGGGAATGAACAGTTGATCTCACAGTGAGTCCTGAGAGTGGTCCAGCCTTCCCCTGGCAGTCGGTGAGCTCATATCTGCTGTCGAAGTACGTCATCTGGGCTCTCATTGCCGGCTATAATCTCATTGCTGGAGAAGACGTCGGGCACCGAGAGCTGGCTGGTAATGCATTTGATTTTCGTGACCCTGTTCATTGCGTTCTCTTCCTGACACGTGGAGTAGCGGAGATGCCAAACTATTTCACATTTCTTTGTTGCCAATGGTCCTAAAATGAAAGTAGACGAAGATGCCAAGTATATCGTAAGCCCTGGAGATCAGTGACTCACCCGGCACGATGCGGTTAATTGTGACGAGAAGGAATCGCAGGAAATGAGACTTTGTCTGTAATGACGATCGTTTTCACATTGGAGAACACAATTCAGATTCTCTGCGGGAGCTGAAATGATTTGTCCACCGAGGGCCGGTGATGTCTGCGTTGGTAACTCATAGAGCGTCATTGGTGCGTGCAACTGTCTTCCACAGGGACACATGGACAGTATGGGGTGGGCGAGGAGTGGAACAAAAAAGTACAATAACTTCTTCTAACTATAATAATATAAATGAAAAAAAAAACAAATGTAACAAAAAATAAAATAAATAACAACACTGAATGTAGCCTTAGAATTAATAGTTACACAGTTACATAGTTAGTCTGGCTGAAAAAAGATAAAAGTCCATCCAGTTCAACCATAAAAAAAAAAAAGTTATAATCCTCCACCCACAGTGGATCCAGAGGAAGGCAAAACCCAGCAAAGCACGATCCAATTTGCTCCTGCAGGGGAAAAATTCCTTCCTGATCCCCCGAGAGGCAATCGGATATTTCCTGGATCACCTTTACCTTCTTGAAATAATCAGTGCAAAGAAATCAAAAAGTTCACTAACTTCTCCAAGGTTGTAAATTTTGGTAGTAAACTCATTTGAACAAAAAAAAAGTTTCCGGCATCGCGTACAATGAGGCATCGCGTACAATGAGGCATCGCGTACAATGAGGCATCGCGTACAATGAGGCATCGCGTACAGTGAGGCATCGCGTACAGTGAGGCATCGCGTACAGTGAGGCATCGCGTACAGTGACGCATCGCGTACAGTGAGGCATCGCGTACAATGACACATCGCGTACAGTGTGGCATCGCGCACAATGTGGCATCGCGTACAGTGAGGCATCGCGTACAATGAGACATCGCGTACAGTGAGGCATCGCGTACAGTGAGGCATCGCGTACAGTGAGGCATCGCCTACAATGAAGCATCGCGTATAGTGAGGCATCGCCTACAGTGAGGCATCGCCTACAGTGACGCATCGCCTACAATGAAGCATCGCGTACAGTGACGGATCGCCTACAATGAAGCATCGCGTACAATGAGGCATCGCGTACAATGAGGCATCGCGTACAATGAGGCATCGCGTACAAGCACATTATGAAAAACTTACCTCAGAACGAAGCCCTCCAGTGGAGTGTTGTCACCACTGACAGGGCTTCCATCTTCACCCGATCTTCATCTTGGGTTCCTGGGCTGCAGCTGATTGAATGGCCGAGCCACCAATGACACCACTCCCGCGCGGGAGTCTCAGCCATGGCACACAGCTCTGAAGGGACAGCACAGGTAGGCCATTCCTTCAGTGTATGTGCCAGTGGTGTCACCGGCTGCGGCCCCGTGGAATACGTCTTACGGGTAAGCTTTATTATAAGCTTGCCTTGAGATAAAAATATAAAACGAGAGTTTATTATCATGTTACAACTTTAGTTCCATCACTGACCTGTAAGGAAAGAAATCCCAGTATGTGCAGACTGCTGGATTCTGTGGAAATCTTCACTGCAGTTATGCCCAGTCCTCTTCCTGCTGCTGAACTTCTGCCACTGTGGGGGTTAACAGTTTCAAGTCTCCTGGGTCAGCTGCACTAAATGTTTCAATGGGGATACGCCCTCTCCTGTCCCTCCTCCATGGAGAAAAGGTCTTTCACTCTTTACATGACTGTAACATGATCTGTGAATGGAGGAGAGTCTGATCAGTCATATGATTCCCTCCTCCAATCAGTGTGGGACACTGTTGGAAAATGGAGGCACTATAGAGGGTTAATGACTCAGCAATAAGCTGGCTGGCTCTGCAGTGGGCTGGGGACACCGTGGAAGGTTGGGGGACAGTATAGGACACTGTTGAAGATTAGGGGCACTATGGAAGGCAGAAGAATCTGCAATAGGCTGCAGGTTACTGTGGGAAGTTGGGGACACTGTGGATAGATGGGGGTACTGTACTCCTCTAATGGAGAGTTGGGGACATTGCAGGAAGTTGGGGGCACTGTGGGGCTGTGGGACACTGCATTCCACTATGGAGAGTTGGGGGGCACTGCACTCCACTATGGAGAATTGGGGGGCACTGTGGGAAGTTTTTTGGCACTGCACTCCACTATGGAGAGTTGGGGGATACTGTGAGAAATTGGGGAGCACTGCAATCCATTTTGGCAGGAAGTTGGTGGCACTGTGGGGTTGTGGGGCACTGCACTCCACTATGGAGAGTTGGGGGGCACTGCATTCTACTTTGGAGAGTTGGGGTCACTTTGGGAAGTTGGGGGGCACTGCACTCCACTATGGAGAGTTGGGGGCACTGCAGGACGTTGAGCACTGTGGGGCTGCGTTACACGGCACTCCACTATGGAAATTTGGGGGCACTGCACTCCACTATGGAGAGTTGGAGGCACAATGGGAGGTTGTGGGCACTGTGGGGCTGTGTAACACGGCACTCCACTATGGAGAGTTGGGGGGCACTGCACTCCAGTGTGGAGAGTAGGGGAGCACTTTAGAAAGTTGGGGGGGCACTGCACTCCACTATGAAGAGTTGGGGGGCACTGTGGGAAGTTGGGGGGTACTGCACTCCACTATGGAGAGTTGGGGGGCACTGCACTTAATTATAGAGTGTTGGGTGGTTAGGAGACCTGCAGCTCACTAGAGACCTGGTAGGAAGGATGGCTGGGAACCGCCATCTTAGAGCATCCCCAATTTCCCTGTAATATAAAATGATCCAAACATTTAGCGGTCCCTACGGATTTCCAGTAGAAAATTGGTGAGGTGAGGTTTTCCCCTCCGCAAGTCCCCCAATTCGCACACTCAAGAGAACCGCACTGCAGCCAATGAGAGGTAATTATATTATTTTATGTTCTCATCATTATTGTGTAATGGCCACTAAAACAGACGGCGCTGTCATGGAGTCCGGCTTTACCGCAAGTAAAATCGCCGTTTGTGCCATATTAAAATGCTTTATTGATCAGAGGCCTCCGACTTACAGCTCCGTCACCGGGGCTCTAAACTTCCGTTATTTTCATTCATGTCACTTACAGCCAAAATACTTTTCATGATTGATTTAAAGAAATTCCTCTGAAACCGGCCAGGCGTCTCTGTCGCTAGCTACACTGGCGGCCCCTTCTGCAATCCTTTGGAGAACTATGGACCGATAGGAATTCATATTTCTCACCGCTGCAAGGCTTGTGACTAGCATATATTTTTGCAGCACCCGAAGGCTTACTTTTATCTTCCCATGTATCTGCTTGCTTTATTCCTCATTACTTCATACATACATATGGGGATTTTCACCTTGTCTTCCTTGATGTATGCAGATCCTCTGCTTGAAGAATGGTCCGGATGCAGAGCCAGTCTTCTCTAATAGTGGGGTTCTAGCCAGCTCACTGGACCTTATGGACATTTGTATGCCAATGTCCCTTACATTTGTGGTCAGTGGAGAAGAATGCCTCTTACATTGGTGGTCAGTGGAGAAGAATGCCTCTTACATTGTTGGTCAGTGGAGAGGAATGCCTCTTACATTGGTGGTCAATTGGAGAAGGAGGAAGATACACTAAAGGAGCTCTCCCTGAGAACCAGAGTTTTTGAAGCCTGGGAATTGCCTGCTAGCTTGGCCCAGGAACCATGCCTGATCCAGGGGGAGGCCCTGGGAGGGATCCCCCTGATGACACAGGGCCAAGTGAGGAGGAAGGGGTAGAGGACCTGACTGTTGGTCCAGGCACTGGTGAGAATGTGAATATGGATGTGTACAGACTGAGGATTATTGATCGATTCTTGGCTATTGGAAGAGCTGAGCAAAACTTTAAGTTTTGAAAGAAAGCTGGACACAAATCTTCAGAGCCAAATACTGCCAGGCCTGGAGTGATAACAGATTGGCCATGAAGCCAGAGCTACAGCAAATGGAGGAAAAAGTAAAGAAACAATCTTTATTGTTAGAAAAGCTGAAACCAAGAAGTGGAACCTTTGAAGAAAGAATTGCAATGAGAGGAGATTTGCCGGCCAAATATCAGCAAGTTCTGTAGATTAGCAGCCTCAGGTAATGGATGACCTGGACCTGGATCCATCTACCTCAGCATCTCTCCCACCATGTCAGGCTACAGATTTGTCAGCGACAACCAGCCAGAGGGTTGAGAGTGATCATGGAACCTTAAGATTCATCCAGCAGATGGAGTCACCCCTGAGAGCAGACAAGTTTGCCATTTCTGATGACCCTTCAGAAGTCCCTAAGGATGGACAGAGGAGGTATAGACCAGCAAAGCCAGTACTGGTGGAGAAGTCCCAGTACACAGAGATGGCTCCTTCCAACATGTCTGTCCCACCGGCTGTGGTGGATGGTGTCCTGGCTGAGGAGCAAAAAGAGAAGGAGCTCTGCAAGGAGCCAGCTGCTGGTCTTTCTGCTACAGAGAAACCCTTTGCAGACATGGAGGGAAAACCCCTGACAGAGATGTTTCCAAACCATCAGAGGAATGTGGATGGATCTGGATGGAAACACCTCGAACATGGATTTTGCTGCTTCTGCCTTTGCCGAGACCAGTAGTGCCTCTGGGAATGCTGCAAGCAAGATGGCCACTAGCTGTAAGGAGTTTGGTGCTGCTGAACTCCCATGTGTTCCAGAGCTGATTGATGCTGGCGGGGAGGGGAACAGCACAGTGCACCATATGGAGAGCAAACACAGATGTCTCCTGTGTCAGTGATGTTTCACTTGTTGATATGTCTGAACAACGTGCACGTTTCTGGGCTGAAAGTCCTGTCCTGGAGGAGGAGATGAGAGCTGGAGCTGAAGTTTCTATCAGTGCAGCAGTGAGTACGGACATTGCTGTGAAGTCTATGACTGTGTCAGCAAGTAATATGACTGGTGAGAATGGTAAAGCAATGGATGTGTTGGTGGTGGGTGTTGCTGAAAGGGTTAATGTTGCTGGCAGGAGTAAAAATGACATTTCTCCCCCTGCTCAGCAAAGAGAGGATTCACTATTCAAGCCTGAATATGTACAATCGGTATCTGCTAGAGAGCTAGAGGAATGTGGGGAGCTATGCTTCTGTTTTGGGGAGTTGCACCAAAGGATGGAGAGAGTGTTGAAAATCTTAATGGTCACACTTTGGGGAAGTTTGGTGGTAGGATGGTTGGTGGGCTCAGGAGGAGGAATGTTGTGCAGTTGAGGTGGGAGGGGGAGGGAACCCCACCAGTAAGGGTGGTTGAGCTGATTTTGAAGATGGTGTTTAGAGCCTCTGATGTATTTCCTTTGATCTGCCCAGTTGGCAGCTATGATATCGATTTTATCATTTGTAAAACCTGAAGGTCTGGATATTTTTTTGGTAGAGGTATAGAAAGCGCAGGGGCCTTCAGCAGTGGAGAGGTTTGGTGGCAAAGGTAGTTTCAAAGCAGCCTTTGATAAAATCGGTGACGATCCTGGTCCATAATGAATCCATACCAGAGGCTGATTTGGTAGTGTATTCTAACCCCACTGCAGAAGGTCCTGGATGAGCATGGGATATGGAGAGGGGCCTAGACAGTATCGCTGCAATTGAAGGTGCTGGGCAATGTGATTCAGCATCTTCCCTGTTTAGCCTATCTGGGGAAAGATAGGCTGACCATTTTCTATCAAGGTCAGTCTAAGGTTTGTAACAAATGCGGAGAGAAAGGTCACTTTGCATCGTCCTGCACCATCAAGAAGTGCTCACTGTGCCAGGATTTAGGCCATTTGTCCAAAGAATGCACTCAGATTCGGTGTAATTTGTGCCAGCAGCTGGGTCATCCATATAGTCAGTGCCCAGAGGCACTACACAACCTGCCAGGACTGGAGGCTGAGCTGCAGAGGCTGGATGGAGAGGAGGAGGCATCTGATGCTAGGGAGGAAACTGTAGTTGCCCCTCCTGTGTCTGTTCTGTCTGTTGTGTCAGATTCTGTTTCCCCCAGTAATGTCATCCCTGAGTCTGTCCCTCCTGTTCCTAATCCTACTGTACGTAGATCCTCCAGACTAGCAGAAGCTGCTGGGGGGGGGGGGGGACGGGTTTAGCGGATCTTCCCTCTCAGCCTACTCCACATCCAGTACCTGTCCCCGACAGCGCAGACGTGGTGTGGAGGATGTGGGGGTGCTGGATGGTGGTGAAGCCGATGGGTCTGAGGGAAGGGTGTGCATATCCCATGTCTCACCTCCTGCTGAAGGGGATTCAGCTGATGAGGGGTGGGAGAGGGTCAAGAAGAAGAAGAAGAGGATGAGAAGAGCTGTCCTCTCTTCCTCAGAATCAGACCCAGGAGGGGTCCCTCTTGGCAATACCTTTTCAGTTTTGTCAGGTGATGAGATGGTATCTGATAAATCTATTTCTTTATCATCTATGGATGACATCTATGGATGAGGGGGAGTCACATAGCCTGAAGAGAGCTGTTTCGAGTGATGACAGCGTGGTAGAGGTTAAGAAACGACTATCCCAATCATCTTGATGGCAGTTCCCGCTCCGTTAAAGGTGGCGACCATTAATGTCGCCAGCATTAAATCTGCAAGAGCTCGTGATACGGCCTTATTTTTGCTCAGCAAGTTTGATGCTGAGATTTTATTTTTGCAAGAGACCTGGCTAAATACTTTGGCCGATGTCTAGCAAAAAGGGAGTGGAGATGTGGTCCCTCCTTTTGGTCTCTTGCGGCTGAACCTTGTAGTGGAGTTGCGGTGCTTTTTAAAACCGATATGGTAACGTGCCGGCGGGTAATTGAGGTAGAAATGGGGAGATACATGGTCTTGGATGTCTCTGTTAGGGGGCAGGATCTGCGCCTGACCAATATCTATTTGCCTCAGTCAAAATGGGACAGGAAATGCCTCCTCACAAAGATCCTTTTTACGTCCCAGCAGGTTGTCTTTGGAGGTGACTTTAACACCATAATTAGGCCTGAAGACAGGAGAGGCTCCATGGACAGGAGAGGCTCCATGGACAGGGGAGGCTCCATGGACAGGGGAGGCTCCATGGACAGGCTGGGTTATGATAGCGTTTTTCTCAGAGATTTGGTTAGACAGGCAGGCCTGGTAGATGTGCACATTAAGCACTGCCCTGGCAGCACGGGGTTCACATTTCAGAGAGGGAATAGTCAGAGCAGGATAGACAGGTTTTTTTTGAAAGGAGAACTCTGCTTTCTCAGCTCCTGAGTTGAAGGTGGTGGAGTTCTCTGACCACTGCTGTCTGTTACTCTGAATGCCTCGGACACTCCACCCAGGGAAAGGGGTGTCTGGAAACTGAGTTCGGCTCTCCTGGAAGATGTAGAGGTAAAACAATCCTTTGAGGATTTTTTTCAGGCACAGGTTTCTATTCTGGACTTTTGCAGCAGTAAGTCAGAATGGTGGGAGCTTGTGAAACAAAGGGCGATTGGACTTTTCAAGGTCATAAGTAAGAAGAAGCAGCTTCGTTTATATATTGTCTACCAGCATTTGCGGAGGAAGCTTGATCGTCTTGTCTCGTAGGAGGAGATCCAGGGGAGATCTTTGAGGTGAAGTTTCTTCTTAGGAAGTGTCAATACGATCGGCATGCCTCCTTGGTTCTAGAGAGGGATTATGGGAAATATCACTCACCTGATCCTTACCAGAACTGTAAGCAAGGCATAGCAGTTAAGACGGTCATTGGCCTGAAAGACAGTCCGGGTTCCCTGGTGAAGTCCAGTTCAGGGATCTTGAAGCTCTTCGGGTCATATCATGCAGACCTCCTGGGAAGAAAGGACCTTAGTCGGGACAGGATGGAAAGCTTTCTGGATTCTACTCCAGGATTGGGAAATGGTGCATTGCTTTTGATGAATGACAGAACCAATTTCAGCTGATGAGGTAGTTGGTGCTATAGACAAGCTGGCTACCAAAAAATCGCCTGGGCCAGATGGATTGACAGGTGAATTTTACAGGTGTTTTAAGTCCATTCTGGCTCCCATTTTAGCAGAGGTTTTTAACAGCTGTCTAGAAGAGGGTTTGCTCCCTCCCTCCATGAGGCAATCCGCTGTGATTCTTCTGTCAAAAGGTAAAGACCCTTCAATGATTGAGAACTGGCGCCCCATCAGTCTTCTCAATGTTGATAGAAAGATCTTGGCAAAGATTCTTTTTTGGCGCTTGTCGTCAGTAGCAGGCGATTTGTTGTCCAGCCATCAACACTGTTCGGTCCAAGGTAGAAGGACCTTTTCAGCAGTTTTGGCTCTCCAGGAGGCTTTGGAATGATGCAGGGCTGCTGGATGGAGAAAGTACTTGCTGGCATTGGATCAGGCAAAAGCTTTTGATCGAGTGAATCATGAATATCTGTGGTTTCTACTTGGTAGATACGGCCTGCAGGGGAGGTTTATAGATTGGCTGAAGACATTATATAGAGGGGCTGAGAGCTTCCCACTTGGTAATGGTTGGGTTGGACGGCCTTTTGAAGTTGTCTCCGGTATGCACCAGGGATGTCCTTTGAGCCCCCTGCTATATGTTTTTGCAATCAACCCCTTTGTAAGAAGGCTAGAGGGCGCATCGTTGTGTGGGGTGCCTCTGGGCATTGCTGGTGCGCCGCCTTTGAAGGTCGTGGCCTATGCCGATGATGTGTCTGTTATTATCTCTGGGACTGAGGAGGCGCAGGAGGTGGTCTCTGTGAAAGAGCAGTACATGGAGGCTTCTGGCTCTAAAGTCAACCATGAAAAGAGTGAAGTTTTCTGGATGGGTGAGGAGGGTGAAAGCTTCGAACTTCCGGTGACTATGGTCATTGAAATTGGGAAAGCAGGTTGGTAGAGGCCAATAAATGTGTACAAATAAAACTTCAAAAAAATCACCAGCCTCCTGTATATACTAGTGCTGCTGACACTTACATGCATTTCCACACACAAATAGGTATATCATATATTATTGCCGCGCATATACCCCAATATACTTATATACAATCTCCTAAGTACATCAAAAAACTTGATTTTAAATACTTGTGAATGCAATGACCACAACTTCTAGTCCTTCATAAGTGATTTTATTCGTGCATATATAACTTTGTGCCAAACAGGTGCTCCTTACTCCTTGTGTCCACATATATTCTTAGAGGTACTCCTCCACCAGAGACATACAGGTGAAACTCGAAAAATGATAATATGGTGTTTAAACCCCTGTTTTTAAACGTATACTGTTAGATAGGTTAATTTGGTTGTTGGCAAGCTGGCTGGCGAGTTGATTTTTGAACACTTTTTTTATTTTTATTTTTTACTGACATGCGTTGCCCGGTTCACGTAGTCCTTGCTTCATAAGCCAGTTATAGAACTGGGCAGGTACCATGTTTTCCTTTATAATTACACAATTAACCCTTCACACTGCCACCGCTTCCTTTTTGTACAGAGAAAGAGGAAACTCGGCAATATCAGCAATAACACTATGATGGTTGAATAATTGTCTGTATACCACTGTCACCGCAGGCAGGTTATACAGAGGTTTAAACACACACAGTAGCGCTCTTCAGAGGCAGGGGTTCTTAATTTGCATTAAAGAGCTTTAGAAACAGTTCAACACTTTCAGAAAGTAAGATTTATTGCTAAAAGGTCAGATGTATGTAGCCAATATATATATATATATATATATATATATATATATATATATATATATATATATATATATATATATATATATATATAAGAGCAATAGCACAGCAAAAAGATAACAGAAAGAAGTTTAGAGGGATAAAGTACTTGCCGTCAGCCTTGGTTTAAGCAGATCAGGTTTCAGAACCAAAAGGATGCCTTATCTCCCAAAGATAGGTCTGATGTTAAAAGGGAGAATCTTCAACTTCACTTAACTTAGCTTAGCTTTTTACAGGAACTGAGCAGGGGGTCTCCCTGAAGCAGAGAACCAATCTCCTATTTGGGCAGGTGTTGCAGACGGAGACCCAAGCTATGACCAAGAATCCTCACTTTTGATGTCATGGTTCATACCTTATTCTCGGTGCATTTAGCAGCCTTGCCACTAGTAGATTAATACGCAGAATCACCGGCTGAACGTCTAGGTATGAAATATGACATACCTGCTGGGATGGTTAAGGAGATATCACTTTCTGCTCTCCTGTTGATGCCAGCTAGGGGATGTAATATATCAGATGACTTGTATTAACGAGACCGATCTGAATATGTGTCTGGTTTTTATGTACGTCTGTCATAGTCCAAGATATGTAATCATAGGGGAAAAGTGGATTTTTAAATGTGAGTCTGGTTTATGACTACCTGGAATGTCTTTGAGCTCAGTGAAGGACTTGGTTTATGGTTTTACAATCCTTCTCCAAGCAAGAGTCTTGCAGACATATGGGCACCAGCTAAGTGGGGTTTATAGCCATGACACCCTCCCAAGGAGTTTGCTGCCTGTGATCTCTGTCATCATCCAGACCACATGTCACTCAATAGAGAGGGAGGGGGGATTTCGCAGGAATCTGATTTGGGAGAGAGATACAAGATGGAGGGGTTTGTAGCAAAATGGATGACCGCGTCCATCTCTGTGTGCATGATTGCTACAATTGCGTTTAAGTAACTTGGAGAGAATCCCTTTGAAGTTTAGGGATCAAGCCTAGCTCACTTTCCATGGAAGACTCTATGTGAGAGGAGACCTGAAGCACCATCCTGTGGATGATCGGGATTGTCCTAGAGCAGAGGGTGTTGGTAAAGTGGAGTCTATGGACCACTTTCTGCTCCAGTGTCCCTTTAAGAGAGGTGTATAAAAGGGTGGGGAGGGTCCTGGGCATCCCCTTTCTCTATCACATGAGTTATGCTGAGTGGGTGTACGGGGCATTCCCAGCTCGCTGGGACTTTGATTTGGATACACTTTTTTTTAGTTAGTATAGTTGTTCGTTATTTCACATGGAATTCACGGTGTCATATCACCCTGCAGAAGAAAGTCCTCCCTGTTGAGGTGGTGGTGCATGATATTCTGAGTGAGGTTGGGAAGATTCGGGGTCTTGAGAAGGGCAGGGAGCCTTGGGCGGTCTGGATAAGGGTGTGGAGGAATATCAGACCTGCCTTTAGTGAACTGTCCATCTCTGGGGGAGGGGCTCTTTTCTTATGCTGTTCTTTTCACTCCCTTAGTTTTTGTTGGTTAAGATCTTCTTTTTGAAAAAGGGCTGCATGCGTAATGTGGGCGGGGCTGCATGCGTAATGTGGGCGGGGCTGCATGCATAATGTGGGCGGGGCTGCATGCATAATGGGAACGGGGCTGCATGCATAATGGGGGGGCGGGGTGGTTTCTTTACCTCTCAGGTTTAATGTCTGGTGTAGTGATGTGAGTGGTAGTACGATTTATTTCCCCAGTAATGACGTTCATTTCTGAGAGGTTTGCTTTTGTCTGACAGCAGATTTTGCTATATTTATTTTCGTTTGCATGTAAATATGTATATAATTATTTATTTATATATTCTGTATATTATTTTATGTTTGTTGATTGCAAGACTTTTAGGGTCCTTTCACACGGGCATTCCGTATGTCAGGTTTACATCTGTCTGTTTACGGACCTCCATGTATTTCTATGGACTTGCGGGTGTAAACGGATGAACATCTTTTTACATCCGCTAAAGAAATGCCCGCAGCGATAAAAGAAGAAAAGAATTAGCGCAGGGCAGGCATGACTAGGCCCAGAGTGGGAAGGAAGACGTGTGAGGGTTAATGATTGTTTAGAGTTGGTGAATGTTGTGTTCCTCCTGGTGGGGTTATTTTGGTTCCTGGGCGGTGGTTGGTCTTTGGAGGCGGTTCTTATCTTGGAGGTACATAATGGTGTGGGACCCATCGGTGGTATGGGGGCCCGGGAGCATTCCCAGTTAACCGAGGTTTAACTGGAAGGTGGTGGTGCTGCACTGCGGACGGTATGGTTGTCTCCGAGCAGGTTGGTTGCGGCTGGAGGCCTAGTGGAATATGGTTGTCCGCAGGTGCATTTCGGATCGTTTTGGGGGTGCCTTCAAAGACCAACGACAACTCTTTATGTTTTCTGTTATAAGGAATGGTTGATGTGTTTAAACTTGATTTGTTAATAAAAGGCCGTGCTGGCCATTGTACTCCAAAATTGGGGTTGTGTTTTCTGTAAGTATAGTAAGTAAAGGGGATTGGTATGGAAGGGTAAAGGGTAACGGTGGTGTAGTGGGGTCTGGATGAACCTATCTCGGGTGCACTAGTCATGTCCACATCTGTTAACATCCATTTTTTGAACGGAAGAAAACACTATTTCTCATCAGCAACAAAACCCAGAACGGGCGAAAAACGAATGTCAACTGATTGTGTGCAGCCTGGCAGGTCAGGAAAGGGGGAGGGGAACAAGTGAATGCCACCCCCACCTCCTGAACCATACCAGGTCACATGCCCTCAACATGGGGGGTGCTTTGGGGCGTGGGGCTCCCCCCCCCAAGCACCTTGTCCCCATGTTGATGGGGACAAGGGCCTCTTCCCCACAATATATAAAGAATAAAATGCCATTAGAATTCGGCGTAGTCACCGTGTCATAGGTATTCCCCGACTCACCCAATATTAAGGTGTGGAAACTAGCAGCTGACAAGAGCAGACCTGCCATGAAGTGGTAGATTACAAATCCAATGCGGAGTAATAATCACTAAATTAGTGAATGCAATGTGATCTAAATAAATACAATTTCCTCTTCCCCACAACTCAAGGCTCTGGTTGTGGGGGTCTGTGGGCAGGGGGCTTATCAGTATCTGGAAGCCCCCTTTAGCAAGGGGACCCCCAGATCCCGCCCCCCCATGTTAATGAGTATGGGATACATGGTACTGCTACTCATTCGCAAAAAAAAGTGTAGTGTGAAAAAAGACAGGAGATAGTCTTTGACAAGTCCTTTATTAAAAGACGGAAAATAAAAGAATTTCCCCCAAAGTAGATCCAACAACAATCATGATGCCCGCCAACGCCGCCGACCCGAAAAAGGAAAAAAAACCCCAAAGGCTCCACTCCGGACGCTGGCTCCCGGCCGTCTGACTGTTCTGCTGGCTTGACAGTTCTTAAATATGTAAGGGGTGGGGCCACCCGGTGACATCCCCGTATGACCCCACCCCGTGTGACATCATCACCCGGGGCATGCTGGGTCAATGATGTCACACAGGGGCGGGGACACATACATGATGGCCCCGCCCCTTACATATTTAAGAACTGTCAAGCCAGCGGAGCAGTCAGATGGCCGGGAGCCATCGTCGGAAGCGGAGCACCCCCCCTATGTTGAGGGCATGTGGCCTGCTTTGGTTCAAAAGGGGGCTCGCTCGTCCCCCCCCCCCCCCCCTTTCCCAACCTGCCATGCTACATGCTTGGATAAGGGTCTGCTATGGATTTTAGGGGGGACCCCCCTCAACATTTTTTAAATTTTTGCGCGGGGGTTCCCCTCAAAATTTAAACCAGATCCGAAGGGCTTGGTATGGATGAAGGGGAGGACCCCAAGCCATTGTTAAAATTATTTTTTAATTGCCGACAATTGTTTTCTTATTTTTACATTCAGCTATCAGTGGGGAACCCCGCTGACAGATGATGACTAAAAACAGATGAAAAAACGTGACTGAACTGACGAAAAAAACGGAACACCCGTGTGAAAGGACCCTTCATAAAGAAAAGTTGGGAAGTATGTCCCTTACATTGGGGGTCAGTGGGAAGAATGTCCCTTACATTGGGGGTCAGTGGGAAGAATGTCCCTTACATTGGGGGTCAGTGGGAAGAATGTTCCCTTACAGTCAAAAAGATCAATGGTGTCAGTGGCAACTTATCTGAGAAGCAGAAATTTCTCCTTGCTCATGGAACCCCTACAACCTCTCATGGAACCCCTACAACCTCTCATGGAACCCCTACAACCTCTCATGGAACCCTACTCTAACTTGTACAGCTGTCATTTGGCCCAGTGAATAATCATTTCACTCCGGTGGTACGACTCCTTTTATTACACGTGATATTATGACACCATCAGTACATGGGATTTATTGCAGGATATAATATTGCCATCAGTTTACCTATGGACAGTCATCTACCCCGATCCATGGTGGTTGGTGATTTTATTGGCTGACTCCCCCACACTGACATTTAGGAGGATTATACATGCTGTACCTCAGCTTTGTTGGATACATTATACAAAGCAGGATTATGGACTGCCTGGATGATGAGATATCATGGTCATTGTTTGTTATATTAGGGGCTCATTCATTTTTTATGCATTATTTCTTGGCCAGGAATTATTATTTCTATTGTTTGTTATTCTTTTTAACAGGAGTTATCGAATAAAATGGGGTGGGATGGGGTTTTATATGGTTTGTGAGAGTCATGTGTACGCCTCTTATTAAATATCTGACAGGAAATTAAGGATTGTAAACAAATTCTTAACAAAGGGAATTGATATCGTAAAGTGAACGTGTCAGTAACTGTACTGGTCTGCATGAGTAATTCCTGTCACAGTATACATTTTAGAAAATCTTCACCTTTATCAATAAAAAGCTGTCCTTGATCTCCAGTCAGTGACTTTGCCGAGGCTGAGATGATGTCATCAGTCTGCTGCAGGCAGGAGAAAGCATTTCCTCAGTCTCCAGTGATCAGACTGTACATTGTAACTTTGTAGAAGGAGGAGGTATTTCCTCAGTCTCCCCTCCCCCAGTGATCAGACTGTACATTGTAACTTTGTAGAAGGAGGAGGCATTTCCTCAGTCTCCCCTCCCCCAGTGATCAGACTGTACATTGTAACTTTGTAGAAGGAGGAGGAGGCATTTCCGCAGTCTCCCCTCCCCCCAGTGATTAGACTGTACTTTGTAACTTTGTAGCAAGTCACAAGGTGAGAGGTTGCAGCAGGGGTTGATCTGTGTGAACATTTGTGAACACCAAGAACTGCACAGGTTCTAGGACTTAAACTGTAGCCCTGCTCTAGGGCTTTGGAGATGGATCTGAGGATTGGCTAGCTTGCACTCTTGAGGGATCCTAGCCAATCCCCTACAGAAGGTTTGGCATGGGGCTGGGGACACCCTTAAAAGGGTAGGAGTCTGTTTAGTGGCAGAGGAGAGTTAACAGTGGAAGACAGTGAGGAAGATGTGAGGTTGAAGGCAGGAGGCTGCAAGGAGGCCCAATGGGATGGGGCCTACCTGCAGGCCTGGAGTTGGAAAGCAGGAAAGCTCAGATCTCACTGGCCCACAAGGAAGGAGCGGTTCAGCTGATAGGCCTGGTAGCAGCTCCCAGCCCACCAGTGGTACAGAAGAGGATCTGAGTACACCTTCACCCCCTGGGCAGATGGGGAAGGAGCACTCTGCTGACAAAGCAGATTAGCCATCTACCAGTGACTGTTCATCTCTTAGGCTCCGTTCACACTACTGTGACTGACTTACAGTGCGACTTTGCCAGGCGACTTCCTGGTGATTTGCTGGTGACTTGATTACGACTTGACACACGACTTTGCAATTTTTTTTTTGACCAATTGGAAAATATCAGTTTTTTTGTAAAATTTTGTTTCATTTATTGAATTTCTAACAGAATCCTAGTTTTCAGAACGAATGGAATTCAAATTCTGTGTAAAGAATATCTGGTTTCTAAGGAGAGGCCCGGGAATCCGGCTGCAGCGTCCTTAACATCTGATGATTTATCAGCTCTCAGTGGTTTCCCTGCTGACAGTTGAATGTAAAGTAAAAATATGCCTGGAATTAAAAAATGAGTGGGGGGGAATCCCCCCCCCCCCCCATCCATGTTAGGCCCTTTGGGTCGGGTATGGATTTTAAGGGGAACCCCATGCCAAAATAAAAAAAATAACGGTGTGGGCTCCCCACTAAAATCCATATCAGGACCTTATCCAAACATGCAGCCTGGCAGATTAAGAAATGGGTGGTGGGGGGGGGGGGCGGGTTGACCACGCCCTTCCCTTTTGTTGTGTTTTTATTCACATTTTACACTTTCTTGGTGAATGATTAGGGGTACTATATTCATTCACATAGGCCGGGGTCTGGGGGTCTCCTTGTTAAAGGGGTCTTTCAGATTCTAATAAGTCCCCCGCTGCAGAAGAGGCCCTTGTCCCCATCAACATGGGTCCAAGCTGCTTTGGAGGGGGGTGAGGGAAGCCCCTCTACCGCAAAGCACCCCCCATGTTGAGGGCATGTGGTTTGCTTGTCGGGCTGCATAAAGGTCTGATATGGATTTTGGGGGGACCCCACACAATTTTTTTTAATTGTTGGCCTTCTTTTGTTTACATTCAGCTGTCAGTGGGGAAATTGGTATGTCAGATCCAAATCACATCAATATAGATGAGGATCTGACTTGGAGGCGACTTCCATTAACCACTTTACTACCGCGGTATAGCTGAATGACGGCTACAGCGCAGTAGTCTAGTCCTGGGAGGGCGTCATATGACATCCTCCCAGCACACAGCCCCGCGCACCCAGCGCTCTCTGTGATCGCTGTGTCTTTTGGACAAAGCTGATCACATGACGAAGTAAAAGGCCAATCACAGCCGACCACTATGTAAATGCACTTGCCGTCATAGCATGGGGAAAGTACTGCCGATAACCAGCAACTGTCAAAGGAGACATCTGCACTGATAATCTGGGCACTGATTATCAGTGCACTCCCAAAAGTGCCCATCAGTGCTGCCCATCAATGCCTTTCAATGCTACCCATCAGTGCCGTCAGTCAGTGCCCATCAGTGCCGCCTCATCAGTGCCCATCAGTGCTGCGTATCTGTGCCCATCAGTGCTGCCTATCAGTGCCAATCAGTGCCCATCATTGCCACCTATCAGCACCCATCAGTGCTGCATATCAATACCCATCAGTGCTGCCCATCAGTGCCGTCAGTCAGTGCCCTTCAGTGCCACATATCAGTGTCTCCTCATCAGTGCCCATCAGTGCTGCATATCAGTGCCCATCAGTGCTGCATATCTGTGCCCATCAGTGCTGCCAATCAGTGCCCATCAGTGCTGCCTATTAGCACCCATCAGTGCCGCCTATCAGTGCCCATCAATGCTGCCTATCAGCGCCCATCAGTGCTGCATATCAATGCCCATCAGTGCTGCCTATCAGTGCCTTTTAGTGCTGCCCATCAGTGCCCTTCAGTGCCGCATATCAGTGCCTCCTCATCAGTGCCCATCAGCGCTGCCTATCAGTGCAGCCTCATCAACGCGCATCAGCGAAGCAGAAAAATTACCTGTTTGCAAAATTTTATAATAGAAACAAAGAAAACTTTTTTTTTTCAAAACTTTCGGTCTTTTTTAGTTTATAGTGCAAAAAATTAAAAAGAAAACCCATTAAATACTACCAAAAGAAAGCTCTATTTGTGTGAAAAAAATAAGAAAAATGTCATGTGAGTACAGTGTTGCATGACCGCACAATTGTCATTCAAAGTGCGACAACGCTGAAAGCTGAAAATTGGCCTGGACAGGAAGGGGGTGAAAGTGCCCGGCAGGTGAGGGGTTAAAGTCTATGGGCACGAGTCGGATGGAAGTCGCCTTGAAGTGGCACAGAGGAACCTTTTCTACAGTCGGAGCGACTTCAGTAGTGTCAATTAAGACGGCTCTCATTGACTATCATGGGATTTCACAGGTCATGTGACTAGCGGTCTCATAAGTCGGATCCCAAGTCGCAGCAGTGTGAACCGAGCCTTAAAGTGACAGGAACCGGACACCTCCAGATTGCTGGATGAAGAGAAGTCCATCTAAGGTCTGGGGTGGGACATTAAGGAGACGCTGGCCTAGCTCTCCAACAGAGGCTGTGCTGAAGTGAAGGCTTGTAAATGGTTCCAGAAGTTGTCCTCAGTCCATCAGCACCCTTGGGCATCCTGTACCCCCCTAACCCCATCCTGGTTCAAATCCCCTAAATTAAAACCCAACAAAACCGAAGCTCAAGGACTGATTTCTGACTCTGGATGCAAGCCTGTGTGGAGATGTGTGATGCCTGGCTGTGCAGGACTATATGGGGGACCCAAATCTTTTAGCGACTCCTAAGGGGGTAGTGCTACACACTCACATTTCATTGTGGGAGCGCGCCATGTTGAACGCTCGGTTGCGGCTCCATTCATCCTACTTGGAGAGTTTCACATGCAGTGTCGCCTGGGTTACAAAATGCGGCAGCCACGTAACAAAGCATGCTGACCACAGCTTGTGCAGAGCCCTGTCAGGCTGTAATGTGAGAATTCAAGTTGGGGGTTTATTTGCCCCCCAGCTGCCCATGTGAATGAGCCCCACACACCTGACACCAGCTCTGGCAGTCTCACATTTCAGGCAGTGGATTGGGATGGAGAAGTGCTCAGGCAACACACAGACCTCAGGCTGGGATGGAAAAACTGCAGACTTAGAAAATGTGGTCCCATTATATCCATTGGCTGGTTTTGTGGCAGCAGCTCTGGGAGTTACAGATGAGATACAGAGTATCCAAAATCCATCAGATACAACTTGGGCTGGGTCACCATTCGTCAAATCTTGTGCTTCCCCACAAAGCACAGCCCTTTTGTTGTGTCAGCACACATCGCACAGGCGTGGACCTTCAGTGCCCCTATGAGGGAGCCAGTACAGAGCAATGGTGCTCGTCCTTTTTTTCAGTGCTGCTAATCTCCTGCAGCCTTTTCCAGTCACTTCTCTACATGCATTGTCCCCACTGCTGCCTACTCATCATTGCTCTGGATAGTGTCAATGGAGTACCATGTCCAGGGGCGGACTAACAACTCATGGGGCCGCCGGGCAATAGGGGATCATGGGGCCCCTGTGTCCTTGCCCAAGCTCAAAAAAGCCTATGAAAAAGGTACCGGGGGCATCTCATGGGGCCCCCTACTGACCCCGGGTCCTCGGGCAGTGCCCGAGTTTCCAAATGGTCAGTCTGCCCCTGACCACGTCTGTACAATATGACAGGGTGACAACATAGGAGCACAACTGAGAGAGAGGGTGAGAGTGTTGTCACCCCATAATGGGAAGGGCCTGAATACAGATCTACATGGCAGGATCTCCGGACAAAGAACTCTGACACCACTAACAGTATATCTCACGTTTGTAACATTTTGTGATACAAAAACTATTCATTTTAATATCTATATACTACTAATGATGCCATAGTCCTTATTATATTGGGTGCCTGGGATGACCTCAGAATAAGGGAGAAAAATATGTGGGCCACTATCTGACAACCTGGGGGTGTATTTAGGAAATAAAGAGCTATTCGTCCTGTGAAACATGCACAGTCTTTCTGTGTGAATGGGAGACAATCAATTGTTACTAGATTTTTTTCTCTCCAGGTTAAGTGTTATTCATTCATAAGAATAATGTGAATCAGGAAAATACCGCAGTAAGTCCACTAGATGGAGCTAATGATTATAGTAAATAAGAACCTACAGTATTAACTATGACTGCCTGCTCCCTCTAGTGGCCACAATGGGGTATTTTCCCAAACCACTTTAATTTTTTAAACGAATACCATTCGACCTGGAGGAAAAATAGTCTCATAGATGTTTTTTTTTTTTTAATCTACCCCTTGGGTGACCATCCGGCCCTGGGCATACTATCCAATAACTCAGTCTAAATATTGGGCTTCAAAGGCGGGTGTTGTTCTGAGATTTACCCTCTTCGGTGTTATTATTCATTTTGTCTTTGTGATCGAATGACACACTCACAGCTCTATAATGTTGATTCTGCTGTGAATGAAGATACAACTGGAGTCTGGAGGAGGGATGTGATGGGGCTGAGCAGTTCATTAGCAGTGACAGTCTGACAACATCAAAGCCCAGCCAGCTGTAGCCAAATTCCCCGCCGGGCCTGAGAGGGAATCAGTCGTCTTCTAAAAGATTTTCAATATGGAAGGGAATGTGAGCGGCTTAGAGAGCAGTCCTGGGCAACGAGGGAAATCAAGGAGTCAATGGCTTTCCAGCAATCACTGCAGTTGTGCTAAAGTCAGCAAGTTCTCTGGTGGTGCTGAACTTTAACCCCCTCAATGCCAACCTGTAATGTTCTTTTCTTTTCAGTGTTTCGGGCTGTGATCGTTTGACTGACAATCACTCCATCATGCAGCATTGGAACCAAATGAATGGTATTTATAATTTTATGATATTTATGAACAGTTAAAACAGACAGATGAGTGATGCTTTTACTGCCCCTACCCACCTAAAAAACACACCACCATTCAGGGTTGTACACTTGCCATGAGATTGGCTCCTATTTACTGCCCTGCCCAGGCAAAGCATTGTGGCCCCAACAAAGATCATCCTCCGTGTCACTTTCCATGGGCAGTGCTGCAGGTGATTAGGGCCAAACACTTGGCTCATGGTTGCTGCAAAATATTTACATACAAAATCTCTGTTCAGGTGTAAAAAAATGGCCAAACATGGCAGCTGCTTCTCTACCACCCTCTGAAAAGTGATCCAATGTGAATCTCTAGTCAGAACAATAGCAATAACAGCTGTCTATGTTAATGACCAAAATGTGAAAAAATAAATATTTTGGAGACTTTTCCTTCCAAATTCCCTCATATGGCCCCTTCTGGAAATTGGATGATGAGAAGATTCTGCGATGGGATTTCTATGTAGTCTGGATCCAAGTCTGCTGATGATTATCCATCCTTTCTGGAAAAAGGATTTCATCCCGATACCTAATGGCAGCCAGGGGGCCATTGTCTAGCCTGTAGAGGTCTGTGTGTCCCTCCATGGAGATGCCTCCCCAGACCATCACTGACCCACCACCAATACGGTCATACTGAACCATGTTACAGGCAGCAGAACGTTCTCCACGGCTTCTCCAGACCCTCTCACGTGTCACATGTGCTCAGGGGGAACCTGCTCTCATCTGTGAAAAGCACAGGGTGCCAGTGGTGGACCTGCCAATTCTGGGGTTCAATGGCAAATGCCAATCCAGCTCTATGGTGCCGGGCAGTGAGCACAGGGCCCACTAGAGGACGTCGGGCCCTCAGGCCACCCTCATGAAGTCTGTTTCTGATTGTTTGGTCGGAGACATTCACACCAGTGGCCTGCTGGAGGTCATTTTGTAGGGCTCTGGCAGGGCTCATCCTGTTCCTCCTCCACAAAGGAGCAGATACCGGTCCTGCTGATGGGTTAAGGACCTTCTACGGCCCTGTCCAGCTCTCCTAGAGGAACTGCCTGTCTCCTGGAATCTCCTCCATGCTCTTGAGACTGTGCCGGGAGACACGGCAAACCTTCTGGCAATGGCAGGTATTGATGGGCCATCCTGGAGGAGTTGGACTGCCTGTGCAACCTCTGTAGGGTCCAGGTATGGCCTCATGCTACCAGTAGTGACACTGACCCGAGCCAAATGTAAAATGAGTGAAAGTCAGTAAGAAAAAATGAGGAAAGAAAAAAAAATGTCAGTGTTCTCCAACTGTAAAACCATTCCTGTTTTGGGGGTTGTCTCATTGTTGCCCATCTAGTGCGCCTGTTGTTCATTTCATGAACACCAAAGCAGCTGAAACTGATGAACAACCCCCTCTGCAACTTACTTGACCAGATCCATATCCCAGGAATTTCTTCGACTTGATGTTATACTCTGATTAAAAAGTCTTCCTTTCATTTTTTTTGAGCAGTGTGAGCTGGATATTTTCTCTTTTTTGGACCATTCTCTGTAAACCCGAGAGATGGTTGTGTGGGAAAATCCCAGGAGATCAGCAGTTTTTGAAATACTCCGACCAGCTCTTCTGGTACCAACATCCATGCCACATTCAAAGTCACCTAAATCCCCTTTCTTCCCCACTCCAATGCTCGGTTTGAACTTCAGCAAGTCGTCTTCACCACATCTAGATGTCTAAATGCATTGCGTTGCTGCCATGTGATTGGCTGATTAGCAATTTGTTTTACCAAACCATTGAACAGGTGGACCTAATAAAGTGGCCGGTGAGTGTACACACAGTATATATATATATATATATATATATATATACTATTAGACTGTGTAATACATAATACCATACAATGACATCATTGTAATATGAATAGAACACCATTCTTGCCATTATACATCCACATACATAGGTACTCCCAGTGATGGCAGGATAAATGAAACCATTCTTGTACGTCTCTATGATCTTGCACCAGAGTTGCTCTCAATAAACCGGAGTTCCTCTTTAAGCAAAGGTCAATAGGTGAGCTCTCCTGCATCCCTGAACAGATTGACGGCTTTGCTCTTTTTATAATGAGATGCAGTTTTATGCCAATAATCTTTCATCTTGTCGGCAGTATCTGAAAGGATCCAGTGTTAATAAAAGATGCTGTGGGTTTGTGTAGCTGTCCCAGCACAGTCGGGAGGACTACAGTAGGCAGGTGAGTCAGAAAACACACAGAGAGGTGCCCCTCCCCCCATTGGCATTCCTGGCCGCTCTTCACTCTGCTGCGTACTGCAGTTGTGTTCTCCAGTCATCGGGATCCATTAGCTGCATGGCAGGGCTGCTGGGGCTGATAATCAGGAGGGGAGAGTGAAGGGATGAGGATGGGAATAGGAGCAGCTGGCAGAGTTTCTACAAACAGCAGTGAATTCACATGGGACTGCCAGCATTAGATATTGAGTGCTGAGGAAACAAATGTAATCTCCGATCAAACACCTCTATTCTACTCCTCAGAAGTGGATTCTTCCTTCTAGTACTAGAGCTGGAGACAATGGAAGTGGACATTTTAGGCCAATGGTTGTCCCTCTGCAAGACAAACGGGTGGCCTCCATTGATGTCACCAAGTTCAGGGTCATAGTGAAGGTCACCCTTAAACAAGTCCGGAGGTTTCAGTGAAGGCCACCTTCATACAAGTCCAGGGTCTCAGTGAAGGCCAACTTCATACAAGTCCATGGTGTCAGTGAAGGCCACCTTCATACAAGTCCGGGGTTTCAGTAAAGGCCACATTCATACAAGTCCAGGGTCTCCGTGAAGGCCATCCCTATACAAGTCCAGGGTCTCCGTGAAGGCAATCCCTCTACAAGTCCAGGGTCTTAGTGAAGGCCACCTTCATACAAGTCCAGGGTCTCAGTGAAGGCCATTCCTATACAAGTCCAGGTTCTTAGTGAAGGTCACCCCCATACAAGTCCAGGGTCTCAGTGAAGGCCACCCCTATATATGTTTAGGGTCTCAGTGAAGGCCATCCCTATATAAGTCAAGGGTCTCAGTGAAGGCCATCCCCATACAAGTCCAGGGTCTCAGTGAAGGCCATCCCCATACAAGTCAATGGTCTCAGTGAAGGCCGGCCCCATACAAGTCCAGGGTCTCAGTGAAGGCCACCCCCATACAAGTCCAGGGTCTCAGTAAAGGCCACCCCTTTACAAGTCCAGATTCTCAGTGAAAGTCACCCCTGTACAAGTCAAGGGTCTCAGTGAAGGCCATCCCCATACAAGTCCAGGGTCTCAGTGAAGGCCATCCCTATACAAGTCAATGGTCTCAGTGAAGGCCACCCCCATAAAAGTCCAGGGTCTCAGTAAAGACCACCCCAATACAAGTCAAGGGTCTGGGTGAAGGCCATCCCTATACAAGTCCAGGGTCTCAATGAAGGCCACCCCCATACAAGCCCACAGTACTGGAATAAACCCTTCAGTGACTGGCCAGAGCAGAATCAATATATACCACCCAAAGTATTGTATTTTCCCATTCCTTTGCCCTGAAGAACATTATTATTATTATTATACAGTATTTATAAAGCGCCAATAGTTCACTCAGCGCTGTACATTACAAAGGGGGACAGAACATGTGACAGAACAATACAATACAATGCAAAACATGAGGGGATCGAGGGCCCTGCTCTTTCGAGCTTACAATCTAGAAGGGATTCCCAAGAAGCAAATGTTTCTGGGTTTAGAAGAAACCCAATGAATCCAGACAACATAAACAAAAGCTGACTTAGGCTCCGTTCACACCAATGCATTTTTTAGTGCTTTTTGCTTTTGCAAAAATGCACTAAAGTCCATATAACATGGTTTCCTATGGATCATGTTCACATTTTTTGAGCTGCTGCATTTTTGGAAAGGGTCAGGGACTTTTTTAAAAGCAAAAAGCAGCATTTTTGCTACAACAGAGTTCAATGGAAAAGCTGCTGAAATTCATGGTAGTACATTTTTGCCACATTTTGCATTTTTATTTTTTCCAGCAACAAAACAAATTCCACTTTAACAAAAAAAAAATAACTGAACAAAACGAGGTAAAAACGCAACAAAAACACATGTAGAAAACTGCAAAATGAACTGCGAAAAGCACTGCAAAACAGACAAAAAGCAAACTGTATAGGTGTGAATGGAGTCTTAATAAGGAAAATACATGCTATGGAGACTGGAGATGTGCTGCAAGAGACTGTCTGATACTGGGGTCATGAGACTGCCAGACACCAATGTCACTACAAGATCAACACTTCCACTGCGGACTGATAAGGTGCAAGGGCAGCATGGCAAGCACCAATGGGATTCATATGGCCCTTGACCCACTGGGATTTTCTATCGCTTTAAAGCGGTAGTAAACCACGTCCAAAAAAAAAAAAATCTCTTGCAAAGTAGAAGCATAATGTGCTAGTATGTATTGCATACCAACGCCTTATGTAAAACGTACCTTAAACGAAGCCCTCCAGCGGTGCGCTGTCACCGTTGTAGAGGCTTCCATCTTCACCTGGAGTTCCTTCCGGGTTCACATGCTCCAGCCATCTGGCTCTCTGAGCCATGATGACGTCACTTCTGTGAATGCGCACAGGAGTCTCGGGACATGGCACAGTGTTCTGAAGGAACGGCACGGCATGCGGTGGCTGTAAAAAAATCTGAATATCTCCTAAATGCTGCATGTTTAGGAGATATTCATTTTATCTACAGGTCAACTTTATTATTAGCGTACCTGTAGGTAAAAATGAACAAAGTGGCTTTACTACCATTTTACCTACCTACATATCATCTAGCTAAAGGAGTTTAGAAGATGGCAGTGAGGAGTGGGGAGGGCAGGCTGCAAGATGGAATGTACATAGTACTCCATGTTGGGGCGATGATGTCACAAGTGCTGGGGAACCCTGGTAGTTAGTAGTTAGGGGACTGTAGCCAAAGCTGTAGGACAGTATAGGAATGGAGACCACACATTAATTGCTAAGGGTACTAAAGTACTCCTCAACCAGTTCATAAAGTACACATGAACCCAAATGCCCAAAATATCTTAGAAGCTTTAACATGTTAATGGCATTTCAAGAACCCGATGATCCTGCTTTGTTGAGTCATTTCCTGTTATACTGTACGGTGACAACCAGGGATGGGCAAATCACCTGAAAATTTGCAAAAAGGTTCCCCAATTGCAAATGTTTATGTGAACCAAACCAAGGTCAATGCAACCAACTGATCCCTGCTTAGGGTTCTTTGGTTGCTAGGATGCTGGCAGCCATCAGCGTCTTAGCAGGCAATGGCACATCCCTAGACCCATTCAGCTGCCAGCTGGGAGATTCCCTGACAGTTGAAATGAAATGCGTAGGGATGTTTGCTGTCATCACTGGCTAATTATGACTAAGAACCAACAAACACAAATGCTCCTGTGCTTGGGGATGGACTCGATGCTACAACCACATTAAGAATGTCCTGGAACATGCACACCTTGCTGCCCTTAATAGACCGGGAAATCTAAATATACTGAATGGGGAAAGAACAAACAGAGGGGCAACAAGCCTAGTGCATTACCATAAAAAATGTTTAATAAGAAATAAAGTAGGTTTTGTACTCACAAACGACAATAAAGTCAAGGCACGTCATAAAAGAACAGCTGGGTCAGCACCGCGCTGAGTAACAGTCCGCAATAGGGAGTGTAGACATCCAATAGGATGACGGGTTTCGAGGACTCGCCTCTTCCTCAGAGCCGTCATGAGTACAACACCTACTTTATTTCTTATTAAACATTTTTTGTAGTAATGCACTAGGCCTGTGCGCCCTCTCTTTGTTCTTTCCTCATTCAATTATAACTAAGGGTTCGGAAGCCGTGACATTTAGTGGCCACTGAATAACTTCCCAGCAGCACCCGGGAGTGAATTTAGTTCATGGCAAACCTTGGGTCAATGCAAAGATGAAATCCATCCTTAGTGAAAACACTCCCAAGTGTACTTCTGCATCATCAGTCTGTCCAATTGGCTTCCAATAGAGACTACAACTTCAACACACATTACTCAAACCCACCCTGAGAATGTCATGCAGCCATTACTGGAGTGCATGAAGATGGGAAGTGGCTGAAAAAAGGATGCACAAGATCAGCAGCACTAAGATGCAACAAAAATTCTTTGTTTTTAAAGAATAGTAATTTTGGGGAATAGAGGGTACTTTTGCTAAATAATTGTCATTCATTTGATGTTTACATTAACATTTTATGTTTTCATGGCAGCGCATTGGCAATCCATCAGTTCATCCCTAGAGTTCTCCTTTAATTAAAATATTCACCTAGAAACTGAAGTCTAGCTCAGATTCTGGACACTTCGTTTTAATTGAATTTTCAGGAGTAAAACAGAACTGAATGAATGTGACCATCAGAGATTTCCGAGCCTCTCACATTAATAAGCCATAACTTCATTAATAGGGATGTCGGAGCGCTGATAATAAAGACATCGCGGCAGATGAGACTATTTATTTTGGCTCCTCAGACAGACTTGAGAGGAAAAAATTAACTCAACTGAATGAAAAGAACTGCAGATAAATTGGGTCACTGAGGATGGAGAATTTAACTTCATCAAGTTGGGAGTACGGCAATTTGGGAGTACAGATGGATGAGGACCATGACGTTTGTGATGCGCCCTCTGTCATGTCTCCACCATTATTCATTTAGATGTTTTGGATTCATTTGTTGGTGTGCACCTAGCAGTATGCTCAAACTAAGCTCACAAGTGGAGTGCAGGCCTTCCAAATCAAGGTGTTGTCTTGCCAAGAGCTCCCCCCAGTCCTTTCCACCCAACCCTCTCCAACCCAAAAAACAAAACTTTAGCACCAGTTTTATACTCACCTGAGTCCGCTGTTTCCTGACCCTTTGTGATGCCTTGTCCACTATGGTGGTAAATCTGGAGTGACCAGAGCGTCAGACATATGGTTGGGAGCCCAGTTCATATTTTGTTTGTCATAAAAGTATGAAGAATATTCAATACATTTCAGAGACAAAATGGATCCCCTTCCATTGGGATTGTGCATGTGTGGGTTGAAAAAAGGCTGGACTAAGATCAGGAATACTGTAGTATATTTCTCAGCATGGATCATGGATCTGTTGTGGTCACTGACCTGGTAGCCTAGTGGGGGCTGGAGATCCACAATGGCGGTCTAGACTTGCCAACTGGCCTTGTAGCTGCTGGTGTTTTCAGGACCCTCTGAAAAAAACTCTGATGGACTCTTCTTTCAGCCAATGGTAATGTCTGTATCATCAAGAGAGAAGTACATTGGCGCTAGAAGAAAGACCCCGCCACTCTGCAGTGTAAAAGAAGAAAGATCCAGGATCTGGCATTTCACATGTCCACAGATAGAGGTGAGAAACTCAGAAATGTTGTTTAATAAAAAACACACCAAAAACCAGAAATTAACTAGAGGGGGGTGGAGGATGTGTGTGTGTGGGGGGTGTTCCTGGGGCTATATTGGCTTGAGATTAGGTTTATCCTGTGTCTGTCCAGTTTCTACAGATTTTCTATCAGCTACTCTTGTCCATAAGGTAAGCCAAACCTATGCTGTGGCCCCGGCATCTCTAACAGTCCGCAACAAGCAGAGATGAGCCAAAGTGTACTGCCCAACCTTCAGGACCTGCTAGCGCCCTGAGGTGGATCGGCACATACATAGGTGCGTGAACGCGGCGAGAGAAGGAAGGTACAGGAAATGATGTCTGTGCACGCACGGATGACTGAGCACAAAGAGATTGACTTACTAAAGGCAGGTAAGACTTGCAAAGTGCAGCTGCTCCAGATCTTAGTAAATGAGGTGAAGCTTCAATGCATTGCAAAGAATACCCAATCACAGGCAAGGAAAATAAAAACCATCATTTTTGCTTGCACGTGATTGGATGGTGGAATCAGCAGAACTTCTGCTCATTTACTAAGCTCTGGAACTACTGCAGTCTATTTGCCTCTAGTAAATCAGCCCCAAAGTCCCATTCGTTCTAAACGATCGTGCACGTGCATATGATCAGCCACACCCACGCATGTTGAAGGTCTCTTCTGAGTACCGAAGGTCGGGCAGCACAAAACAAATGTACAAATACATTTTTAAACAATATAAGTGACCAAAAATGTTTTTTCTTTGAATAGAATATTCCAGAATTCTCCATTAAACCTCCATTCACATTTGTGTGTTGTTTTCATGTAATGTACTTTATGTTGTGCGTCAAACTAAGGGAGTCCATTGCTATTCAGGGATGTCAACACACCAAAACTTCTCAAAACCCCCCAAAATCTTACTGCAATGCGTTGCCATAGTGAGCGGGGGTGCCATTCCAAGTGAATTGCAATGCAACAATCAATGCATGGCGGTAATGTGAACGATCCTGCAGTACATTGTGTAATTGGGCCCCAAAGATCATCACTGTAAGGAAACTGTTAAACGTTATGTCATTGTCATCGTGGTCCTTCTCGCCGCCACCGTAACTCGTCACCGCCAAGAAACCTGCTTTAAAAATACCTCCAGTTCTGTTCACACATCTTTCTCTGCCTTTGTCTCTCCTCCGCTTGGAATGAAAAAGCTTCTCCCGTCTGTCTGCAGCCTCCGCCGGTGATGTAGGCAGGAATGGTGACAATAGGTGGGATGATAATAATAATAGAGAAGACTTGGCGGTGGAATTGGCGGGCTGTAGGTGAGGCTCTTTGTCAGGAACCAGGTAAGTGGGAAGCATCTTCAGGTGGCAGAAATAGAAAACTCAAACGTTGGACGCTTGTTATTCAAAATCCTCATTTATATCGAACTCTGAGAAACGTTTCTATGGTCTGCGAGGGAAGAGCCATGGAGGTCTCTATGGAAAACTGATGTCTTGGCTTCTATATGGGGGATGGGGAGGGTGCTTATATATAAATGAAGTGATCACTTCCGGCTCCAGACTCATTTTTCTTATTAGTTTTCCAGCATCTTAAATCTGACCTCCGGCCTCCCCTTCAGTCTTTCTCATCTGTAAAGGTGACCCCCCCATCACATCAATATTTTAATTGCTGTTCAAGACATATAGAAGTTTTTTGGGGTATTTGAGAAGCAACAAACCCACAAAAGGTGAAGAATCACCTACGACATCTGCAATCCTCAGCTCCAGCTTACAGGTGCTTGCCCCTCCGGGGTCTGTTTGCCCCTCCGGGGTCTGTTCCTCCCCCAACATGTATTCGGTTCTATCCAGGAAGCCATGATTTATACAGAACATTAAAGTGATTCTAAAGGTAATTAAAAAAAAAAGAAATAAGGTATACTTAGGTGCTCTGTAATGGTTTTGCACAGAGCAGCTCTGTTTCTCCTCTTCTGGGGTCCCCCACTGGAGCTCCTGGTCCCTCGCCCCTGCCGAGTGCCCCATAGCAAGCTGCTTGCTATGGTGGCACTTGTGTGGGTTCGCTCCTGAGCTGGCTATGTGTGTCCTTTGACTCATCCCCATACCCCTATCTCTCCTCACTGGCTGTGATTGACAGCAGCAGGAGCCAATGCCTCTCTGTCCAATGAGGAGAGAGAGTGAGAAAGGTGCACTGCTCTCGTGCTCATCGCTGGTTGAAGATCAGGCTCAGGTAGGTGGAGAGGGGGGGGGGACTTGCACACAGAAGGTTTTTTACCTTAATGCAAGGAATACAAGAAAATAAGGAAACCCTCAGACCTTTAGAACCACTTAAACCCACCAAACGACAAGGCCAAATGTACAGCAATGGTGGAAACAAGATTCCAAGTTAGACCAGAATCAATAAAACAAAACCAGATCTGTTGGAGGGAATATTGAAGAGAAAATGTCAGTTTTTGGCCATATCACAAGAAACTCAGCAGGAGAGGGCAATGCAAGATTGCAGAAGAGAGCAAAGTAATACAAGAGAAAGGGAGAAGAAGAAGATGGTGGATGATGACATCCTGGGAATGACAGGCAGCTGTTAGAACATGAACCTGCCAAAGACAAGGCCCACTGGAAAGTAATGGTGGAAGCAAAGGTCCATGTTGTGCCCATACATACATGTGTCCATTAGTAGGACCTAATACTACATTCACAGTTCCAGCTCATTGTCCTAAGTCTTCAGTCACACTGAATCTGACTGAAATTGTGTGACTTCACTCGAATTCACATCATTTCAAAGTTGGATGTCAGTCCGACTTCAGGTGTGACTTGGAAGACATCTGTGCGACTTCATGCCCAGATGTCTGTGCAAGTCACACCTGAACTTGCAAAAAGTAGTGCATGAAGTACTTTCCAAATCGGTGCGACTCCGATCACATTGATGTGACTGCTTACATTGCAGACAATGGGGTGCAACAAGTCGCCCGGTGTGACCTGGGACTAATCTGCTGAGGTGTCTTCTGAAAAAAAAAAACTTTCATATGAAGAGAATTTCCTGAATGTCTCCTCCATCTTACAGTGTTTGGTGACTGGGTGACCTTCCACCAAGTGAGAGGTAGTGCCTACCTAGGTGCAAAACTGACCTCTAGAAAGTCAGCACTAGCATATAATCCTCGGGAAGGAGGCTGCAGCATCAGCTAGGGGGAGGGGCAGGCACTCTATAGGTGGGATTGTAGCAGGTGGATGCTATGAAAGTCATTCTGGTTTGTATGACCCCGTACCAGAATATAAAATGATAAATAAATGAGAATAATCACATAAATTAAGAGAAAATACTGCTACACAACATGGCTGGAGCTGGGGGAATTCAGATGAGTATGGCACAGAAGATTTAGTAGTGGGCAGTTACTGGGAATTCTGCTCAGCCCAGCATGACTCCTATTCCTGAAATATTCTGCTAGTCTAAAGAAGGCTAAAAATAAAAATGCGTGCATAAACCGTAACCATTGCCTTGTCTCACCTGCTCAGGAGAGGGGAACGGTTCCTGGAAAGCAGCCTGAAGCACCTGATTTCAGAACCCGCTCTACCAACAAGGCATTCTCAGTTCTGACACTAACGTGAAGGCGCATTCCAACAAGTGCATTGTGGGAACTTATAATAGCTTTTACCTTGCTTTACTGCAAAGAATGCTAACACAGAAAGGTCACCAGTGTGTGGTCACCAGTCGTCTGGAAGGATATCCTTGAACTGGTGATTGTATAACAAAATAATGAAAGAGGGTTAGAGGAGTTCAGTTATGGAGGATGGAGGTCCTTGGTTGTGGGGTTTGTAGGACCCCAGTTATGGGGGAGGGAGGAGCTCAGTTATAGGGGATGGAGGACCTCAGTTATAGGGGATTGAGGAGCTCAGTTATGGGGAATGGTGGATATCAGTTATGGGGTTTGGAGGACCTCAGTTATAGGGGATGGAGGACCTCAATTATAGGGGATGGAGGATATCAGTTATGGGGTTTGGAGGACCTCAGTTATGGGGTTTGGAGGAGCTCAGTTATGGGGGATGGAGGACATCAGTTATGGGGTTTGAAGGACCGAAGTTATGGGGTTTGGAGGAGCACAGTTATGGGGGATGCAGGACCTCACTTATAGGGGATGGAGGACCTCAGTTATGAAGGGTGGAGGACCTAAGTTATGGGGGATGGAGGACATCAGTTATGGGGTTTGAAGGACCTCAGTTATGAGGTTTGGAGGACCTCAGGTATGGGGTTTGGAATAGCTCAGTTATGGGGGATGGAGGACATCAGTTATGGGGTTTGAAGGACCTCAGTTATGGGGTTTGGAGGACCTCAGTTATGGGGTTTGGAGGAGCTCAGTTATGGGGGATGGAGGACCTCAGTTATAGAGGGTGGAGGACCTTAGTTATGGGGAATGGAGGACATCAGTTATGGGGTTTGGTGGAGTGCAGTTATGGGGGATGGAGGACCTCACTTATAGGGGATGGAAGACCTCAGTTATAGAGGGTGGAGGACCTTAGTTATGGGGAATGGAGGACATCAATTATGGGGTTTGAAGGACCTAAGTTATGGGGTTTGGAGGAGCTCAGTTATGGGGAATGGAGGACATCAGTTATGGGGTTTGAAGGACCTCAATTATGGGGTTTGGAGGAGCTCAGTTATGGGGAATGGAGGACATCAGTTATGGGGTTTGAAGGACCTAAGTTATGGGGTTTGGAGGAGCTCAGTTATGGGGAATGGAGGACATCAGTTATGGGGTTTGAAGGACCTCACTTATAGGGGATGGAGGGCCTCAGTTATGGAGGGTGGAGGCCTTAGTTATGGGGGATGGAGGACCTCCATTATTGGGGGTGGAGGACCCCAATTATGTGTGTAAGCCATTGAAATGTTATTACTTGCAATATATTAAAATGGACATTAGATGGCGGTGGTCTGCTATTCAGGGTCACTCACAAGGACAGAACAGTCCTCTGGAACTTGTCGGCTGATAGCAGGGCAGTCAGGGACTGCATGTTCCAGGAAGGGTAGCTTGTGGGTGTAGGCATATAAATATCAATAGCCTGGGAGCTTGGCCAGGAGAGTGCAGGGAGACACTGAAGGAGAAGGAGGTGTGCTGATGGCTGAAGTGCTAAATTAGGCCGTGGAGCCAGGGTTGGAGAGAGAGGAAGAGCAGAAAGAACCTACTGACCACCTGGTCTGCCATGCTGCCCAGCAGGCCAATCTGACAGCAGGAGACTAGATGGGATGCTGAGTCTGAGCCAGAGAGTCTGTGGACCCTGTTTGCAGAGAAAGACAGACCGCTACGATCTTCTGGACTACTTTGACTGAGTGAGAGAGATCTATGCACGCACTGAGAGTTTGTCACCTCAGCTATCTACCTACACATAGTGGTGAACATTACATATAGTTGCCTCAGTTTGCAGCCTAGTTCTCCCAGCCGCCATCGCTGAGATACATCTACATTGCACGTTATTGTACAAGCTGACCGCAGGACATACAGATACAGGCCAGGATACAGCAGTGCCAACAGAAACAAGTTTCCCTTCTTCAACAAAGCAGGATTCCTACTCCTGTTTATTTTTGCCTTTGATGTAGAGAGGGAGATGTCTTTGCCTATGGACATTTATGCCAATTGTTGCTATTCTATTCATTATTTAAAGCCTGCTCCATGTTTAGTGCTTTAAAGGGGACGCTACCATCAAGAGGAAAAGTGTTAGATCTCCCTTGTTCCTTCACTATCTTTGAGTTACCATTCCAAGGAACTATATTCCACACCTCAACTTAACTTCATACCAACTGAGCCCCAACAAGCACACAGAAGACTCTGTAGTGTTCTTAAAAGAACAGTGCTCAATATCAAATGAGATATTGCTTTCCTTCACATCTAATCCTTGTCATCTAGTTCTGAAGACCCACAGTGAGCTTACCGGTTTCTTGACAGTTGTTGATTTTCACTGAAATCCCATTCCAGTCTTTGCAGATGACACCAAGCTGTGCCGGGGAATAACGTCCTTACAGGATGTCTCCAACTTACAAGCCGACCTCAGTGCTCTGTGTAATTGGGGAACTATGGGGCCAATGAGGGTTAATGGTGATAAATGTAAGCATCTGCACTGGGGGGCCAAGAAAATGTATGAATTATACATACTAGGGTGGGTACAACTTGGGAGGTCAATGGTGGAGAAGGATCTGGGGGGGGGGTCAATGGTGGAGAAGGATCTGGGGGGGGTCAATGGTGGAGAAGGATCTGGGGGGGGGGGGGTCAATGGTGGAGAAGGATCTGGGGGGGTCAATGGTGGAGAAGGATCTGGGGGGGTCAATGGTGGAGAAGGATCTGGGGGTTCTGGTAGATCACAAGCTTAATAATGGCATGCAATGCCAAGCTGTTCTAAAGTGAGCAAAATCCTCTCATGTATTAGAAGAGGTATAGACTCCAGAGAGAGATATCACCCCCCCCTCCCCCCCCCGTACAAATCATTAGTAAGACCTCATCTGGAATTAGCAGTTCAGTTTTGGGCTCCAATTCACAAAAAGAACATTGGGGAAGCTGATACAAGGCATGGAGGAGATCTGCTATGAGGGAAGATTAAAGGGACTGAATGTATTCTCTACTGAGAAGAGATTAAGGGGGGATATGATCTCCATGTATAATACATGAGGGGGGATATGATCTCCATGTATAATACATAAGGGGGGGATATGATCTCCATGTATAATACATAAGGGGGGATATGATCTCCATGTATAATACATAAGGGGGGATATGATCTCCATGTATAATACATAAGAGGGGATATGATCTCCATGTATAATACATAAGGGGGGATATGATCACCATGTATAATACATGAGGGGGGATATGATCTCCATGTATAATACATAAGGGGGGGATATGATCTCCATGTATAATACATAAGGGGGGGATATGATCTCCATGTATAATACATAAGGGGGGATATGATCTCCATGTATAATACATAAGGGGGGATATGATCTCCATGTATAATACATAAGGGGGGGATATGATCTCCATGTATAATACATAAGGGGGGATATGATCTCCATGTATAATACATAAGGGGGGATATGATCTCCATGTATAATACATAAGGGGGATATGATCTCCATGTATAATACATGAGGGGGGATATGATCTCCATGTATAATACATAAGGGGGGATATGATCTCCATGTAGAATACATAAGGGGGGATATGATCTCCATGTATAATACATAAGGGGGGATATGATCTCCATGTATATTACATAAGGGGGGGGGATATGATCTACATGTATAATACATAAGGGGGGATATGATCTCCATGTATAATACATAAGAGGGGGATATGATCTCCATGTATAATACATAAGCGGGATATGATCTCCATGTATAATACATAAGGGGGGATATGATCTCCATGTATAATACATAAGGGGAGGATATGATCTCCATGTATAATACATAAGGGAGGGGATATGATCTCCATGTATAATACATAAGGGGGGGGGATATGATCTCCATGTATAATACATAAGAGGGATATGATCTCCATGTATAATACATAAGGGGGGATATGATCTCCATGTATAATACATAAGGGGGATATGATCTCCATATATATATACATAAGGGGGATATGATCTCCATGTATAATACATAAGGAGGGATATGATCTCCATGTATAATACATAAGGGGGGATATGATCACCATGTATAATACATAAGGGGGGATATGATCTCCATGTATAATACATAAGGGGGGGGTATTATCTCCATGTATAATACATAAGGGGGGATATGATCTCCATGTATAATACATAAGGGGGGATATGATCTCCATGTATAATACATAAGGGGGGATATGATCTCCATGTATAATACATAAGGGGGATATGATCTCCATGTATAATACATAAGGGGGGATATGATCTCCATGTATAATACATAAGGGGGGATATGATCTCCATGTATAATACATAAGGGGGGATATGATCTCCATGTATAATACATAAGGGGGATATGATCTCCATGTATAATACATAAGGGGGATATGATCACCATGTATAATACATAAGGGGGGGATATGATCTCCATGTATAACACATAAGGGGGGATATGATCCCATGTATAATACATAAGGGGGGATATGATCTCTATGTATAATACATAAGATGGGATATGATCTCCATGTATAATACATAAGGGGGGGATATGATCTCCATGTATAATACATAAGGGGGGATATGATCTCCATGTATAATACATAAGGGGGATATGATCTCCATATATATATACATAAGGGGGATATGATCTCCATGTATAATACATAAGGGGGGATATGATCTCCATGTATAATACATAAGGGGGGATATGATCACCATGTATAATACATAAGGGGGGATATGATCTCCATGTATAATACATAAGGGGGGATATGATCTCCATGTATAATACATAAGGGGGATATGATCACCATGTATAATACATAAGGGGGGGATATGATCTCCATGTATAATACATAAGGGGGGATATGATCCCATGTATAATACATAAGGGGGGATATGATCTCCATGTAGAATACATAAGGGGGGATATGATCTCCATGTATAATACATAAGGGGGGGATATGATCTCCATGTATAATACATAAGAGGGGATATGATCCCCATGTATAATACATAAGGGGGGATATGATCTCCATGTATAATACATAAGGGGGGGATATGATCTCCATGTATAATACATAAGGGGGGATATGATCTCCATGTATAATACATAAGGGGGGATATGATCTCCATGTATAATACATAAGGGGGGATATGATCTCCATGTATAATACATAAGGGGGATATGATCTCCATGTATAATACATAAGGGGGGATATGATCTCCATGTATAATACATAAGGGGGGATATGATCTCCATGTATAATACATAAGGGGGGATATGATCTCCATGTATAAACACATCAGTGGTTCATATAGTGAACTCAGTGTAGAGCTATTCACCCTGAGGTCATCACAGAGGACTTTAAAAAAGTCCTGGATTCTTTCTTGGATACACAGAATATAACTGGATATAACATTTATAGGAAAAGTTGATCCAGGGACAGGGGCAGACTGACAACTCATGGGGCCCCCGGGAAATAGGGGATCATGGGGCCCCTGTGTCCTTGCCCAAACTCAAAAAAGCCTATGAAAAAGGTACCAGGGGCATCTCATGGGGCCCCCTACTGACCCCGGGCCCTCAGGTAGTGCCCAAGTTTCCAAATGGTCAGTCCGTCCCTGTCCTGGGAATATCCTATTGCCTCTCGGGGGATCAGGAAGGAATTTTCCCCTGCAGGAGCAAATTGGATCATGCTTATTGATATATATTAACTTGTGTGTGTGAGTCCATTTTACGGTTGTGATTTACTTTGGTCACGAGAGTATGGTGGAGTCAACAGAGGTTGAGCTTTCAACAATAGGTTCAGATTCTGAATACCGAGAGCCCAAAAATTACTGAGCAACCTTTAATAGGGTAGTGCTACATGAGGAGCAACTACAAAAATGAAAGTAATTTTCCCTGGTGAAGAGGCATTTCCGACCCCATGTACATTTGGTGGGCACAGGAACACCATCCAGCCCTGCTACTGGCTGCTTGTCAGACTCTGAGAGGCTGACATCCTATGACAAGCCATGCCAGTGCTCCTAGTGGAACTTACCTTTAGTATACACCCAGGAATGAATGCCCTGAATGCAGACCACCTTCAATCCAGGCATTCATTCCTAGGCACTCCCTGTCCTAAAGGTAAGTACCACCAGGTGCACTGGCCAGGCTTGTCCAGCCTAAGTTGTCAGCCTCTCAGAGTTTGACAAGCTGCCAGTAGCAGGGCTGGATGGTGTCCCTGTGCCCACTGCTGCCACCTAAATGGCGAACTGGGGCTAAACACCCGGTGTACATGGGGTCTAAGAGGTGGTGATATGATCGCAATGTATCAATGGTGATTGTAGTATTGGCAGGAAAGTATTTAATGAAAGGTCTCTAAAGGAGTTGACATGAAGCCGTTCATAGTGGCCACACACGCTTCCATTTTATTGGCCGATTGTTGTGCGGTTTGATCAAAATTAACCTTATAGGCTTAACTTCAAATGATTGATCATGTTGCATCGATCAGCAGCTCTAAGATGCTTTGTTCATTAATTCAATTGTATGTTGATCAATCAGATTCCGAGATTGCATGGGAAGGCAAACAATAATTTACGATCAAATCTTCCAACTGTTGTTTGACATTCACTTCCCCATGCGTGTGTTATATTGATCAAATGGGTTGTCAACTATAGATCGATTATTCCTATTGGAAGAGATCAATCTGAAGAAAAATCGATCATTTAGCGAAGCATGTACGGATATCATTTTTCTTGCTGTTGTGGTGTCCATGCACTCTTTAATAAATGATCAATTTCTACTGAAAATTATCAATTGCATTTCTGTTTTCACCATGCTGTCCCTCAAGTGGACCTATCAAGATCTGATCAAATTCATTGACAAAGCAACTCAGTGCTTCTAATTGATGCAACATGATCAATAATTTTGTGCCCTAGCTGATTGACTCAGTTTGATCGAATCTGACTTAAATTGATTGGAAGGGAAGTTATGCCTATACATTCTTCTTAAATAAATTTCACATTGATTGTATAATAAAATCAAAGTGTCCATGGCCACCATTAGAGGGGTAAAGATGTGGAGCTTCCTTCCCCAGTTAGTGATCAGTGAAGAGTGTGCAATCTGTACATCTGTGACCCGGGGCAGCACAGTGGCTAAATGCTTAGCACTTCCGCCTGGCAGTACTGGGGTTGTTGGTTCGAATTCCAACCATGGCACCATCTGCCTGGAGTTTGCACACTCTCCCTGTGCCTGCGTGGGTTTCCTCTGGGTGCTCCGATTTCCTCCCACACTACAAAGACATGCTGGTAGTTGAATTGGATTTTGTCAAAATTGTCTCTAGTATGTGTATGTATGAATGTGAGTTAGGGACCTTAGATTGTGCGCTCCTCGGGGGCGGGGACTGATGTGAATGTACAATATATATGTAAAGCGCTGTGTAAATTGACGGCGATATATAAGTACCTGAAATAAATAAAAAATCCGCTGAATTCTTAAAAAAACCTTCCTTTCCCTGACAGTAAGGAATACAATTTATACTCACACAATACAGGAAGGGGATATATAAAACATTGAAATTCTGAAAGGCTCTGGATGGGGCTGGGTGTTACTGTGGGGGGGGATGAAGGTTCAGGAGGGGGTTAGGGGACTCTGCAGCAGACTTGATGACCCTTTAAGAGAGGATGTTTCTGTAGGAAACAGGAGGCAACTGTGGGGATGGGGTCTCTGGAAGAAGCTGGGGGCATTTGTGGGGGATGTGGTCTCTGGAGGAAGCTGGGGGCAACTGTGGGGGATGGGGTCTCTGGAGGAAGCTGGGGGCAACTGTGGGGGATGGGGTCTCTGGAGGAAGCTGGGGGCATTTGTGGAGGATGGGGTCTCTGGAGGAAGCTGTGGGCAATTGTGGGGGGTTGGGTCTCTGGAGAAAGCTGGGGGTAATTGTGTGGGAATGGGGTCTCTGGAGGAAGCTGGGGGCAATTGAGAGGGATGTGGTCTCTGGAGGTAGCTGGGGGCAGTTGTGGGGGATGGGATCTCTTGAGGGGGATGAAGATTGCTCCAATGAGGCGGGATATTTTGCAGGGGCAATGAAGAAGCTTGGATGGCATTTCATTGGCTTTAAGGTAATGTGGGAGACTCTTGAGGGCACTATGAGGGGCTTGTGTATGGGAGGGTATGGCACCATGGGAGCTTGGAGGCAATGTGGGCCGTTAAGGGACCTGCAGCTGGCTGGGGGCCACAGCCCGATGGTTGGGAACTACTGCTGTAAATAACTGAACACACTATACAGGGATATGGCGACTGGTAGCAGCAACGCACACACACCGAACTGGACGGCCCAGATCTTTAGTCATCCTTACTAAATATGTAACTCTAGATTTTGGTACTGGAGGCAATATAAGATCTACTTTTTACTTTTCTCCTTTAACTGTGCCAACCAATAAACAAGAGAAAGTAGAGATGACTTTGTATTTCTTGAATTGTAGTGAGTCTTGTGACTTCTCACAATATCCCATCATACAATTAGCCAAAAATGTCCGGATTTTAGGAGGGAAACAAAATATTAGTAAGAGACAGTTTGTACATTTTTAAAAATGTTTGGATTGTTGTTGCCCCCATTAACCATGCCGCCCTAGGCAAACGCCCACAAGTTGCTTTTTGATAAATACAACCCACTGTGTCCCCGTATGTGTTTTCACACCATTTGTACTCTTAAATGAAGCATTTTCCTTTTGTAAGCTCACATGGAGGGTTGATGGCACAGAGACACATGGGTGCCAATTTGCAGAGAGGTTCCTGGGACTATTCAGCGTCTAGTTTTACCCTTCTCTTCTCGCAGAGACGTGAGCTGCGTGTAAGTGTTGGCCCCTCCCTCTTCCCAGGTCTGCGCTGATCCTTTACTGCTCACAATATGGGTCACCTTTTTTTTCCGCTGGTACAGGAAAGCTGCGGAAGACTCTGCCCTGCTTTTTCATCTATTTTTGAATATTTATGAGCTGCAGATTCCTTTCCTGGAGGAAACACAAAGCTGGTTGAACATCTTGTGGTCAGAGAGAGAAAAAAACCATAAAAGAGGCGATGTGGACTCCTGGGGCCCCGTGTTCAGACCTCATTATCAATAATAACTGATTGGGCCAAGGCTTCTAAATGATGCTAAATCATGACTTTTATAGGCAGTTCATGCAAAGTGATACATTGTAATAGTCCGGAATAAAGAGGAAAGCTCACATTCACATGTCCCTGTTCATATATATTTAAAGCCCAACTCCGGGCACAACAAAAAAAATACCCTTCCAGTGGGGCCTCCAGAACACTGCAAGGGCTAAATGTTCATTAAAGTGATATTATTCCTTCAGTTTTTAAGCACTTTCAGCAGCTGATGTGAACCCTTACTGAGTATGCAGCTTGTTGATCTTTAAACCTTGTCTATGTTCCCGTCTCCCATCTCACTACCTGCCCCCTGGATCCTGTCCCCTCACAACTACTACAGTCACCCTCTTCCTCCATCCTATGCTTCCTCACTCACATCTTCAATCTTTCCCTCTCTACTGGTGCTTTCCCCTCCCCTCTAAAGCATGCGCACATCACTCCCATACTTAAAAAGCCCTCCCTGGACCCCACCGACCTGAACAACTTAAGACCCATCTCCCTGCTCCCGTTCACCTCTAAACTCTTAGAATGCTTAGTCTACAATCGCCTGAGCTCCTCCCTCACCGACAACAACCTTCTCGACCCTTTACAGTCTGGCTTTCGCTCACTACACTCCACTGAAACTGCCCTACTAAACGCACTAATGATCTACTAACAGCTAAAACCAATGGCCACTACTCCGTACTCATCCCAACCAATGGCCACTACTCCGTACTCATACCAACCAATGGTCACTACTCCGTACTCATCCCAACCAATGGTCACTACTCCGTACTCATCCCAACCAATGGCCACTACTCCGTACTCATCCCAACCAATGGTCACTACTCCGTACTCATCCCAACCAATGGCCACTACTCCGTACTCATCCCAACCAATGGCCACTACTCCGTACTCATACCAACCAATGGTCACTACTCCGTACTCATCCCAACCAACGGCCACTACTCCGTACTCATCCCAACCAATGGCCACTACTCCGTACTCATCCCAACCAATGGTCACTACTCCGTACTCATCCCAACCAATGGCCACTACTCCGTACTCATCCCAACCAACGGCCACTACTCCGTACTCATCCCAACCAACGGCCACTACTCCGTACTCATCCCAACCAATGGTCACTACTCCGTACTAATACCAACCAATGGTCACTACTCCGTACTCATCCCAACCAACGGTCACTACTCCGTACTCATCCCAACCAACGGCCACTACTCCGTACTCATCCCAACCAATGGTCACTACTCCGTACTCATCCCAACCAATGATCACTACTCCGTACTCATCCCAACCAATGGCCACTACTCCGTACTCTTACTACTTGACCTCTCTGCGGCTTTTGATACGGTTGACCATCCCCTCCTCCTCAAAAAACACCACTCTCTTGGTCTCAGAGACTCTGCTCTCTTCTGGTTCTCCTCCTACCTATCGCAGCGCTCCTTCAGTGGTACCTATAATGCTGCCTCCTCCTCTTTACTCCCTCTTTCTGTAGGGGTCCCTCAAGGTTCTGTCCTTGGACCCCTTCTCTTCTCCATCTACACCTCCTCCCTTGGTCACTTGATAAACTCCCTTGGCTTTAAGTACCATCTCTATGCTGATGACACACAAATCTATCTTTCTACCCCTCACCTCACCCCTTCAGTCTCCTCCTAACCTCACCAGTTCAGTCTCCTCCACACCTTGCCCCTTCAGTCTCCTCTCGCATTACTAACCTACTAAGAGACATATCGGCATGGATGTCACTCCACTTCCTCAAACTCAATCTTTCCAAAACTGAGCTCTTAGTATTCCCCCCAGCCCGTGCCCCCTCCCCTGACTTCTCCATCAAGACCAATAATACAACCATCAGTCCCTCCCCTCATGCCAGGGTGCTAGGTGTAATCCTAGATTCCCATCTGTCCTTTCAGCCCCAAATCCAATCACTGTCCAAATCTTGCAGACTTCAGCTCCGCAACATCTCCAAGATGCGCCCGTTCCTAACCACAGAACCACTAAGCAACTTATTCACTCCCTTGTTATATCTCGCCTTGACTATTGTAACTCCCTCCTCATTGGCCTACCTCATCGCAGGCTATCCCCCCTCCAGTCTATCATGAATGCTGCTGCCAAACTCATCCACCTTACTAACCGTTCTGTATCTGCCACCCCTCTCTGCCAATCCCTCCACTGGCCTCCACTCAGTGTCCTCCAGCTCCTCTCTGCCAATCCCTCCACTGACCTCCACTCAGTGTCCTCCACCCCTCTCTGCCAATGCCTCCACTGGCCTCCACTCAGTGTCTTCCACCCCCCTCTGCCAATCCCTCCACTGGCCTCCATTCAGTGTCCTCCACCCCTCTCTGCCAATCCCTCCACTGACCTCCATTCAGTGTCCTCCACCCCTCTCTGCCAATCCCTCCACTGGCCTCCATTCAGTGTCCTCCACCCCTCTCTGCCAATCCCTCCACTGGCCTCCACTCAGTGTCCTCCAGCTCCTCTCTGCCAATCCCTCCACTGACCTCCACTCAGTGTCCTCCACCCCTCTCTGCCAATGCCTCCACTGGCCTCCACTCAGTGTCTTCCACCCCCTCTGCCAATCCCTCCACTGGCCTCCATTCAGTGTCCTCCACCCCTCTCTGCCAATCCCTCCACTGACCTCCATTCAGTGTCCTCCACCCCTCTCTGCCAATCCCTCCACTGGCCTCCATTCAGTGTCCTCCACCCCTCTCTGCCAATCCCTCCACTGACCTCCATTCAGTGTCCTCCACCCCTCTCTGCCAATCCCTCCACTGGCCTCCATTCAGTGTCCTCCACCCCTCTCTGCCAATCCCTCCACTGTCTTCCCATTGCCCAACGGATAAAATTCAAAACATTAACAATAACGTATAAAGCCATTTATAACTCAAAAGCCCCAAATTACATCAATGATCTTATCTCTAAATATCACCCAAACTGTACTCTCCGCTCCTCGAAAGACCTCCTGCTCTCTAGCTCCCTTGTCTCCTCCTCCCATGCTCGTCTCCAGGACTTTTCCAGAGCTTCCCCCATCCTCTGGAACTCTCTACCCCAATTTATCAGGCTATCGCCTACTCTGCTCACTTTTAGGCGATCTCTGAAAACCGATCTCTTCAGGGAAGCCTATCCTGCCCTCAGCTAATAATGGAATCTTCTTCTCTTCCAACCTGTCCATCCCCCACAGTTACTACCTTTTGTACCACCAGCCCCTCCCTCCTAGATTGTAAGCTCCAAGGAGCAGGGCCCTCCTTTCCCTCTTGTATTGAACTGTATTGTTGCTGTATTGTCTCCCTTATATTGTAAGGTGCTGAGCAAACTGTTGGCGCCATAAATCCTGTATAATAATAACAATAATAATAATAAATAATCCAGTGCCATGACTGCTCCCCAGGTCTCCTGTCTCAGGGTGTCTCCCTTCTCTTGCAGCATCCTCTGGAGTCCTTCTTGTATGCAGGAACTAGAGTTGTATCTGCTACGCTGTGTGCAGCAATCTGCCCAAATCGAGCGACAGAAGTAACTTCAAAACATTTTTGAGCTTCAAGCGTTTAGGAGATATAAACCATGACCATAGAGAATAATTGTGCTTGAGCTGCATTTTTAACATCCATCATCCACTCCTCCTGTTGCTGATGAGGTACTGGCTGGGGGGTGTACACATGCTTCGTGGAATTATACCCCTTGTCAGTAATGTCCACAGAGGACAAACAGGTCAGGTCAATGGGGGCCATCCTTCCGCCGCATCACAACCATACACAACACTCATCGTTGCAGCTCAGTTGTCTGGTAATTATGGGGTTAAAACCAAAATTGCTGTCAGAAGAGCGATCCGCACATGGAGTTTAAAGGAAGTCTAACTGTTAGCAGGACCCAGCCTTGGACTTCTCTCTGCAGAAGGACCTTTACACCAAAACCCACCATAACTGACCTCTCAGAACTGACATCTAATCTCAACTGCTGATGGAGAACTGCACTGGATGTTCAAAAAGAATGATGTCACCTTTCCTGATTGTGGTAATTAAATATTCCTCTTTTTTCCTGCCAGCCGCTGACCCACTTTCATTGCACGTAGGGGGGCGATGCAGGTCCTGAATCAGCGGCATACAGATGGTCAAAAGACTGGGGGTAGCAGGGGGGGAGGGGCAGAGCCAGGGGAAGCAGAAGACCTATCTCAGGGGTGGTAATTACTCAGAGTGATGAGGTAATTCATGGATGGAAGCCACGGAAGAGGAAGTCATGAGAAGGTATTTTTCCTCATCAGAAATGATCTGACATTATGAAGCTGAGAACTGGATGTGAGCTCCTGCAGGCAATGCTTAAAGGGAAACTACGCTCTGTTCTCACCAAACACACTGTTACTATTCGGGTCGCCTGAAAAGAATTTTTATTGTGGCTGTTCCATCATGTCCATGTCGTACTTTGATGAGCTTATTTCAGGATGGACTTGTTCTGAGCAGGAGGAGCAGTAAAGCACAATCAATAAGCAGGAAGCAGATCTGCATATGTAATGAGCAAATATGGCCAATAAGATACTATAAGGGGTCTATTTCTAAAAAACTTACATTGCCGTTTGCTCAGTGAAAGTTCATGTACATTCGTTCTGTGAAAATCGGGGCAAGAAAGATTGTTATTAGGCTAGTTCCTGCGCTGGGCAAATGTTTTCCGTTGGTTTCAAATTTAAAATACTTAATTCAGCTCCTAGATGGCGCCAAGTATCTGACTTCCATCTGTACCTCTTCCAGCTTCCAACCTTTCTTCACCTCCATGATTCCCAGTGCGTTGCAGCCACTCGTTACCAGCACCTGTATACCCCTAGTCTGCTTCCTGCTCTGTGCCCCCAGGCACTCCAGTCTGCTGCCTGCTCTGTGCCCCCAGGCACTCCAGTCTGCTTCTCGTAATCTTGTGTGTCCCCAGGCACTCCAGTCTGCTTCTCGTAATCTTGTGTGACTCCAGGCACTCCAGTCTGCTTCTTGTAATCTTGTGTGACTCCAGGCACTCCAGTCTGCTTCTCGTAATCTTGTGTGACACCAGGCACTCCAGTCTGCTTCTCGTAATCTTGTGTGACTCCAGGCACTCCAGTCTGCTTCTCGTAATCTTGTGTGACTCCAGGCACTCCAGTCTGCTTCTCGTAATCTTGTGTGACTCCAGGCACTCCAGTCTGCTTCTCGTAATCTTGTGTGACTCCAGGCACTCCAGTCTGCTTCTCGTAATCTTGTGTGACTCCAGGCACTCCAGTCTGCTTCTCGTAATCTTGTGTGACTCTAGGCACTCCAGTCTGCTTCTTGTAATCTTGTGTGACTCCAGGCACTCCAGTCTGCTTCTTGTAATCTTGTGTGACTCCAGGCACTCCTACCCACAACTAGTGCCTCTGCGTGTTTCTGTGCACTTCTGCCAACTCTGGCTTTACTACCTACAGACTTTTGATCCCAACATCTCAGGCAAGGTCTTTCACTTGCACATGATCAGGAGTTGGCTGCTCTTGTGAGAGTTGCAACCTGGGAGTCTTCTACAGCAAAACCCATCCTCACCTTCGGGCATTTTGGAGAAGACAAGGTGGCTTCTTGGACTTTGTGTTTTGGCCCTTTTAAGGGCTCTCACCTCAGATGTACATGCTGGTGAGCTGGACTTTAGCACTGGTGCCAATAAGTATCCTGCCTATCCAGGACTCCTCGTAGCTCTCCTCCGCTGCCAATGCCAATGCCTAGACCAGTGTTTCTTAACCTTTTTTCAGTCAAGGTACCCTTAAAAATTTAATGACAGTCCCGAGGCACCCTTTAAAATTATGAACAGTCTTGAGGCATCCTATTCTAAAATGGGGTGCCTCAAGACTCCAGAATGTTAAAAGGCCACCCCATTCTAAATGTGAAAAGTTTTATATAACGCAGCAACATCCACACATGTAGGACACCTAATATTAGAGGCGATTTATTCTTCCAAAGCCAATACACTTTTGGACACTGGTACTCACTAGTATTCCAGCGCTTCTCTTCTCCCTCAGTTTATCTCCATCACTGAGCTAATGTGACCTCCGCACTGATGAAGAGGGGCGGGGGAGGGTCAAACTAGGATGCTGTACAGGCAGCTGACCTCCTCCTTATCAACTTATGATGTCATTGGTTGTCAGGACGCAGGCAGCTAGAAGGTCGTAGTGGTGCATAATTAAAACTCGTGGATTTGTGTAACTAAAAGGCTGGCTTGTATACAAGTTTTGAGCAATTTTTAGACATTTTGCCAAGGCACCCCTGAAGAAACCTCAAGGCACCCCGCTGCCCCAACTAACATCTGGTTAGCCAGTCTGCCCCCTAGTGGGAGTAAACTCCCATGACACTTGTGACAAGAACACCCATTTCACCACATGGTGGATTTCAGTATGGTGAGCAAAAGGAATATTCACCATTTTTGAGCATGGTTACAATTCAACCATTTCTCTTGTGTAATTTAGGTACATTTTCCAACATTTTGACAAATTTTCCTGCCATCTGAGCCCTGATCCTTCAGTCAGGACTAGGATCTGATCCTTCAACCTCTGATAGTGTATCTTCTTGCTCAGCCACCTGAGATCTTGCACAGTGCCCTGCCTGATTCCTTAGACAATCTTACTTTTCCTCTTGCTACTGATGACCCTCAAACTCCTTGCTCCTCCTAGGAACTTCTTATTTAATCCATGTCTCTACACTGTTTGCCAGATTGCTGTGCTCTATCCAGCCAATATCCCACTCTTGTCCCTTCTGCTGCTACCCGTATCTTCTCTACCACTCATCACTGTCCTTTGGTTGTTCCTCGAGTACACTTCTACTTGACCCCAACCTGAAACATCTTGTTACCGTCCTTTGGCTTGTTTACTGACTACGTTTCTGCTTGATCCCTACCTGTTTTATCTGCTACTGGTGAGACAATCCTGAGGACCTGGTACTAACATTCAGCTAAACCCATCTCTACCATCAGTAGCTCCAGTGAACACCTGATAGTGCTTAGACACCTCGGGTGAGCCCATCATCCTCATCCTTCAGGGCAACCTGTTTGTGTAATTATCCAGCTGGTTGTTGGGAGCCTCTCTACTGCTATAGCTGCTGGTCCTTGAGCCTGACCCCTGACCATGACACCTTCACTCTCTATAAAAGACTGGAAGATGAACCACTGTTGGCATCTCTGATGACGGCATTGGGTTTACTGGAGTGAGTCGTTTTAGTAGGGCTAAATGCCCCCCTGTCATCGTTCAGGAGTAGATATTTCCTTGGTCCTATACCAATTTTGTGGGTGTTGCAATCACCTTCTAACACCTTTTGATCACAATGGCAAACAAAAAGATCAAAGCAACCCACAGTCAACAGCAGGAAACCGGACCTCCCAGTATATATAACACAATAATAGAAGATCAAAGATATACAAATGAGGTAAAGAATGACTCAAAGGTGAATATTACAGTAATAACGGAAGATACAGTGGAGTGTCCTTTTAATAGAAGACTGTGAACAGCGCTCTATGGAGCTCATCATCCACCAGTTGTGCCGTCACCAACATTTAAAGCGGCTCCATCTGCAATTATCTGCAGCCTGGAGAGGTGTCAGTGCGGGAACAGAAGACGTGTCACACACCGTACCTTCCCGCCACCTGCGATGACAACCCTGCGCAGTCTTGTCATGTTTTCAGCTGCTCATTAGTGTGTTGCCAGAGAAGGAAATATCCAGGAAGAGTGCGGGAACACAACCTGCCAAGAGTCCTCCTCGTTTCACCTGCCTTCCTCCTCTCAATTAAAGTCGGGTTTGTCACCAGGAAAGTCCTAATCATTTGGTCATTCAGGTCTCTTAATTGATTAGCCGCAGGCCAAGTGGGACGTTAATGAAACAAGACGTACTCAATTGGAGTTCATGGTGGAACGAAAGCTGTTTAAAGAAATTGTGGAACCTTTGGCACTCAATCTTATGACAGAAAGTCGGCCAAAGATAGCAAGAAAAATAAAGAGCTCATTAAAAATACAATTACAGAACCAGCTTTTGCTTCACCATCAGTCCAGAGATTTCCCCTACAGAACACTTTTTCTGCTACAAAAACATACAAGAGGACGAAATACAGAGCTCTAAGGAAGGGAGTGCAGGTCCCGAAACGCGTCAACTTCTTCAACCAGAAGGTTCCAGGAAGGGACCCCGTTATTCCATACTGTGGCATCTTATATATGCCTATCTTTAAGTTTAGTTTGTGAGTATCCGTTTGTCACCATTTTATATCAATACATTTTGTATCATGGAAATGCATGAGGGTGCAGCCCTCTTGTGTGATTTTGTAGTGATTTGAAGATTCCCTGACCTGTGGAGGGCTGCACCTGAGCGAATGGCATACACCAAGGAATACGTAGAGCATCCTGATTTGAGAGCTGATGTGATTTTTGTTTCTACTCTTTTTCTGCTGCTAAATATCCCGGGTCTAATGGCCAGCTTCATTTATTATTATTATTATTATACAGTACTTATATAGCACCAGAAGGTTTGCTCAGCGCTGTACATTATAGTGGGGGACAGAACATGAGACAAGACAGTAACAAAACAAAACACGAGGGATTCAAGGGCCCTACTCTTTCGAGCTTACAATCTAGGAGGGAGGGGATTGTGGTACAGGAGGAAGTGGCTGTGGGGGATGGAGTGGTAGGAGGAGTGGAGGAGATCGACTGTTAGGTGAGGGCGGGGTAGGCTTCCCTGAAGAGATGGGTTTTCAGGGTGCACCTAAAGGTGAGGAGGGTAGGTGACAGTCTGATGGATTGGGGTAGTGAGTTCCAGAGGATGGGGGAAGTCCTGGAGAAGTCCTGCAGTTGGGCGTGGGAGGTGTAGACCAGGGAGCTAGAAAGTAGGAGGTCTTGTGAGGAGTGAAGATTACGGGTAGGGTGGTATTTGGGTATCAGGTCAGTGAGGTAGTTTGGGGCAGCATTATGAATGGCTTTGTATGTCTGTGTTAGTAGTTTGAATTTAATGCGTTGGGCAATGGGGAGCCAGTGGAGGGAATGACAGAGAGGGGTGGAGGACACTGAGTGGAGGCCAGTGGAGGGATTGGCAGAGGGGGGTGGAGGACACTGAGTGGAGGCCAGTGGAGGGATTGGCAGAGGGGGGTGGAGGACACTGAATGGAGGCCAGTGGAGGGATTGGCAGAGGGGGGTGGAGGACACTGAGTGGAGGCCAGTGGAGGGAATGACAGAGGGGGGTGGCAGAAGCGGAGCAGTTGGTAAGGTGGATGAGTCTGGCCGCTGAGTTCAGGGTAGACTGAAGCGGGGATAGCCTGTGATGAGGTAGGCCAGTGATGAGGGAGGCCGGTGAGGAGGGAGTTGCAGTAGTCCAGGCGTGAGATAATAAGGGAGTGAACGAGTTGTTTAGTAGTGTCTGGGGTTAGGAACAAACGTATTTTGGAGATGTTGCGGAGGTGGAGCCTGCATGAATTTGCCAGCGATTGGACATGGGGTTGGAAGGACAGGTTTGAGTCTAGAGTGACACCTAAGACTTTGGCTTGCGGGGCGGGACTGATGGTGGCGTTGTTGGTCGTGATGGAGAGGGTGGGGGGGGGCACAGGCTGGAGGGAAAATCAGAAGCTCGGTTTTGGAAAGGTTCAATTTGAGGAAATGGAGCGACATCCAGTCTGATATGTCGTTCAGTAGGTGGGTGATACGGGCGGAGACTGAAGGGGTGAGGCGAGTGGTGGAGAGGTAAATTTGCGTGTCATCGGCGTAGAGGTGATAGTTGAAGCCGTGGGAGTGTATCAGTTTGTTGAGGGAGGAGGTGTAGATGGAGAAGAGAAGGGGCCCGAGGACCGAGCCTTGGGGGACCCCAACAGAGAGGGGAGGTGGTAGCATTATAGGTAACGCTGAAGGAGCGTTGGGATAGATAGGATGAGAGCCAGGAGAGAGCGGAGTCTCTGATGCCGAGGGAGTGTAGTTTGTTAAGGAGGAGGGGGTGGTCGACTGTGTCGAAGGCCGTGGAAAGGTCAAGGAGTAGGAGGACAGAGTAGTGGCCATTAGCTTTGGCGGTTAGCAGGTCGTTAGTGATTTTGAGTAGGGCGGTTTCTGTGGCATGTAGGGGACGGAAGCCAGACTGTAGGGGATCGAGGAAGTTGTTGTCAGTGAGGTGGTAGCTTAGGTGATTGTAGACTAAGCGCTCAAGGAACTTGGAAGTAAATGGCAGCAGGGAGATGGGTCTAAGGTTGTTCAGGTTGGTGCGGTTCAGATAGGGTTTGGGGGTGATGTGCGCGTGCTTTAGGGGGGAGGGGAATGTGCCAGTAGAGAGGGAGAGATTGAAGATGTGGGTGAGGGTGCGTAGGATGGAGGAGGAGGGTGACCGGAGGAGTTGTGTGGGGACAGGGTCAAGGGGGCAAATGGTGAGGCAGGCTTCTGAGAAGACCTTAGTGACCTCCTCAGTGGTAGCAATGCTGAAGGAGCGGAGTGGTGGGGAGGTTATAGTGTGCGGGACGTTAGGTGTGGTGGGGGGTAGGGCGGTTGCGAGGTCAGAGGAGGGAAAAGTTGGTGGGGTTATGGTGGGAGGGAGGCTAAGTGGGGAGGAAGGTTGAGCATTGGCGATGTCCTTACGGATTGCTTCGATCTTATTTTGGAAGTGATTGGCAATCTCGTGGGTGGGTTGCGGCGGTTTGTGGGGGTAGGAGGGTGCCTAGTGGGTGAGTGAGGTGGAGAAGGACCAGGGTTTGGGGAAATATCCCCAGAGGTTAGGAGAAGAAGAAGGGTGAGGAAAGTAAGATGGGAGTGGGATGTACACGAGCGCACATGCCTTCCAGTCCTGGTGTTTGGGTCAGCAGGAGAGTGAAGTATCAGCAGGAGGTGATGAGAGCAGTTGGGAGATGGTAGCAGTGAGGGGGAGATGTACAAGTTTTGGGATGGAGCAGAGGGGTAAAGAAATGAGATTTTGGGAACACAAGAAAGTAATATGAAAAGGAGGAGTAGAGGGAACATATGAAAGGTACTCGGAGTGGGACTCAGACTTGTAAGAGAGGTTTCCCGGGGTGTTTGCTTGCAGTCTGTCCAGCATGCAGGAGAGTTTCTTGCTGTTGTTGTGTCTTCCTGCTGCTTGAGTTCTCCTGCTTTAGTCAACTGCTTCTTCTTTGCACTCCATCAACTCAGCACTCACGCAATGCAGCACCCCCATCAGAGACTGTACCCCCAATCAGTGATCTCCCCCCATGAGCTGATCTAAATTTATAGGGAGATGCTCAAATGAACATTCAACTCCACCCCAATTAGAAGCTGATAAGGATCACATGAATAGTGGGGGATGTTTCCCAGGAAACAGACTACAGTCATAAAACGGGTGCAGCTAGAGGTGAGAACTGGTCAACAGATACACAAATATAAATACACTATTTGTTCTGAATTTAGCAGGAGTCCGTGCGTTTCCTAGTTAAGAGTGGAGATAGGTGCATTTACCCAGTGAAAAGCAGCAGGAGTCAATGCGTTTCCTAGTTAAGAGTGGAGATAGGAGATTTAATCCACTTACTCTGAGCCCAGGTCATGCTTTTCCCCCAATGTCATGATTAGGGCCCCTATGGGCTGAGATGTGGACTAGTTTTTTATCCCACATATTAAATAATAAAATGTTTTATGCTGTGAACATACCAAGCTGCTGATTTTCCTTGGTATCTTGTTCCCCCCCAGCCTAAGACTGGACAGTGACATGAGAAGCAGCACAATGATGAGCTCATCTATGTCACTTTGCTCTCTTCTCCTATCTGCATGCTTCTCTTCAGCATTGGCTCAAGCTCAGGGAGATGTAGGGCTCATCCTGAACTCAAGCTGTTCTTCTTGCGGCTGCGTACGAAGTCATACATTACTGGCAATATTACTAGTTCATCCTAGTTTACTACAGCACATCCCTAGACCCATTCAGCTGGATGTAAACTGAGGGGTCCGGAATGCCGGCTGATGTCATTGACCAAATATGCCAGCATCTCTGGCCCTCTGCGGGAGAGGATCAATGAGAGAAAATCGGTGGGAGAGAATCAACGGGAGAGGATCAATGGGAGAAAATCGGTGGGAGAGGATCAACGGGAGAGGATCAATGGGAGAAAATCAATGGGAGAGGATCAGCGGGAGAGGATCAATGGGAGAAAATCAACGGGAGAGGATCATCCAGGGATAATAGTCAGGGGAGGATCGGAGAGGGAAGATCTTGGGGGAGGATTGGCAGGGGAGGATTGGAATGGGAGGATCAGAGGAAGGGACTAAAGGGGGAGGATCAGCATGGGAAAATTGCGTGTGGAGGATCGGCGGAGAGGAAAGGCAGGGGCAGATCAGCAGGGGATGGTCAGAGAGGAAAGATCAGTGGGGGAGGATCAGCAGGAGTCGGTTGTGAGAGAGGATTGGCAGGAGAGGATCAGTAGGAGATGATCATCAGGGGAGGACCGAATAGGGAATATCAGCAGGGAAGGAGTAGCAGGAGTGGGAGAGGATTGGTAAGGGAGAATCAGAGGGAGAGGGTCGGTGGGGTAGGATTGGTGGGAGACGATTGGTGGGAGAGGATTTGTGGAGAAGGATTGGTGGGAGAGGATTGGTGGGGGAGGATCGGTGGGAGAGGATTGGTGGGGAAGGATTGGTGGGAGAGGATCAGCGGGGGAGGATTGGTGGGAGGGGATCGGTGGGGGATGATTAGTGGGAGGGGATAGGCTTAAAACAATTAGTTTGTGGGACATTGTTTAGATATTGGTTCACATAATTTTTTAGACATTTTTTGGATATTGTAATTTTTATCTTTTAATGAAGGACTTTATGTATGTTGTGTGTTTATTTATTGTTTTACTTTTTTTGTGAATGAGCAAGTAGGGTAGTCCTTCATGTAGGTGCGGGGAGGGGCGATATCTGTAGGCAACCATATCTGAAATGAGGCTTCCAAAATATGCCCCTTGTGGGCCCTTAGGCTCCTTTGGACCCCCATATCCACCAAGCCACGAATGTAGAGATGAAGACCTTGTCTCTATCAACAAAGCACTCATCCCATGTTAAGGGCATGTGACCTGTTATGGTTAGGTGGGGCCACACAATCGCGGCCTCCCCTCACCTAGCCAGCCAGGCTGTATACATGGATAAGAGTCAGATGTGGGGACCTCACACAATTTTTTTACTTTTTTGCCTTACAATCCATAGCTGACCCCTATCTGTGAAACAAACAAATGGAAGAGCTGGGAAATGTTATTTATTGGCAATCCAAATGGACTATTTCCTTTGTAAACGTCACTTTTGTTTCAGCACATGGTACAGGTCAGACCCTCCAAAGGCGGGTTCAGGGAATAGCAAAGTGTCAGGAGGGTCTCCCTTGAAACGTGAAAGTCATTTCTTGGATCCTGGATGGCGTCCATTTGCTGTCTGAGGGTTCTCTGGGTCTTATTTACCATTGTACCATAAGGCTGCACCCCGATATGCGTTTTTTTACACATTGGGATACTGCACTAGGATGTGTGCTCTCTGTTTGTCTCTTTGCAGTTGGGTTCAGGGAATACCCTGCTCTCCGATGAATATTACTTTTAGCAAGGTTTATTGCATTGGTACATGTTCCCCACGGCAGAGCCCGGCTCCCCATATACTTTGTATGACAGTCCCCATCCTATCAGGCCCCTCTCCCAGCCATTCCTACTGGATCCTCAGTTTTTCCGAGGCAGGTCCGAATGGAAGCTCATTCTTTGTCTATGGGCAGGTTCCTGTAAACAGATGTGAATCCCTTCACCTCCGATTACCCAAAAATCTGTCTAAATTAGAAAAAAAATGTTTTGTGTCCTATGCTGGTTTCTCAGACCTAAATGTGGCAGATTGGAGGTAAAAGGATGTAAATGAGTGTCGTACACATCTGCCTGTCCATAGACCTAACATGGGTCCATTAAAATCCAGTTTTCCTTCATCGCAAAACATTCAATGTTACATAGTTATTCTGGTTGGAAAAAGACACAAATCCCTCTAGTTCAACCAATAAAAGGGAAGAAAATGTCTACAATCCTACATACACAATCCTACATACACGGTCCTACATACACGATCCTACATACACGGTCCTACATACACAATCCTACATACACGGTCCTACATACACGGTCCTACATACACAATCCTACATACACGGTCCTACATACACGATCCTACATACACGGTCCTACATACACGGTCCTACATACACAATCCTACATACACGGTCCTACATACACGATCCTACATACACGGTCCTACATACACGATCCTACATACACGGTCCTACATACACGATCCTACATACACGGTCCTACATACACAATCTTATAGTCACAATCCTACATACACAATCCTACATACACGATCCTACATACACGATCCTACAGTCACGATCCTACATACACGATCCTACATACACGGTCCTACATACACGATCCTACATACACGATCCTACATACACGATCCTACATACACGGTCCTACATACACGGTCCTACATACACGATCCTACATACACGATCCTACATACACGATCCTACATACACGGTCCTACATACACGGTCCTACATACACGATCCTACATACACGGTCCTACATACACGGTCCTACATACACGATCCTACATACACGGTCCTACATACACGATCCTACATACACGGTCCTACATACACGATCTTATAGTCACAATCCTACATACACGGTCCTACATACACAATCTTATAGTCACAATCCTACATACAAAATCCTACATACACGGTCCTACATACACGGTCCTACATACACGATCCTACATACACGGTCCTACATACACAATCCTACATACACGGTCCTACATACACGGTCCTACATACACAATCCTACATACACGGTCCTACATACACGATCCTACATACACGGTCCTACATACACGGTCCTACATACACAATCCTACATACACGGTCCTACATACACGATCCTACATACACGGTCCTACATACACGATCCTACATACACGGTCCTACATACACGATCCTACATACACGGTCCTACATACACAATCTTATAGTCACAATCCTACATACACAATCCTACATACACGATCCTACATACACGATCCTACAGTCACGATCCTACATACACGATCCTACATACACGATCCTACATACACGGTCCTACATACACGATCCTACATACACGATCCTACATACACGATCCTACATACACGGTCCTACATACACGGTCCTACATACACGATCCTACATACACGATCCTACATACACGATCCTACATACACGGTCCTACATACACGGTCCTACATACACGATCCTACATACACGGTCCTACATACACGGTCCTACATACACGATCCTACATACACGGTCCTACATACACGATCCTACATACACGGTCCTACATACACGATCTTATAGTCACAATCCTACATACACGGTCCTACATACACAATCTTATAGTCACAATCCTACATACAAAATCCTACATACACGGTCCTACATACACGGTCCTACATACACGATCTTACATACACGGTCCTACATACACGATCTTATAGTCACAATCCTACATACACGATCCTACATACACGATCCTACAGTCACAATCCTACATACACGATCCTACATACACGGTCCTACATACACAATCCTACATACACGGTCCTACATACACGGTCCTACATACACGATCCTACATACACGATCCTACATACACGGTCCTACATACACGGTCCTACATACAGGATCCTACATACACGATCCTACATACACGATCTTATAGTCACAATCCTACATACACGATCCTACATACACGATCCTACAGTCACAATCCTACATAAACGATCCTACATACACGATCCTACATACACAATCCTACATACACAGTCCTACATACACGATCCTACATACACGATCCTACATACACGATCCTACATACACGGTCCTACATACACAATCCTACATACACGGTCCTACATACACGGTCCTACATACACGATCCTACATACACGGTCCTACATACACGGTCCTACATACAGGATCCTACATACACGATCCTACATACACGATCCTACATACACGATCTTATAGTCACAATCCTACATACACGATCCTACATACACGATCCTACATACACATTCTTATAGTCACAATCCTACATACACGATCCTACATACACGATCCTACATACACGATCCTACATACACGGTCCTACATACACGATCTTATAGTCACAATCCTACATACACGATCCTACATACACGATCCTACAGTCACAATCCTACATACACAATCCTACAGTCACAATCCTACATACACGATCCTACATACACAATCCTACATACACAATCCTACAGTCACAATCCTACATACACAATCCTACATACACAGTCCTACATACACAGTCCTACATACACAATCCTACATACACGATCCTACATACACGATCCTACATACACGGTCCTACATACACAATCCTACATACACGGTCCTACATACACGGTCCTACATACACGATCCTACATACACGATCCTACATAGACGGTCCTACATACACGGTCCTACATACACGATCCTACATACACATTCTTATAGTCACAATCCTACATACACGATCCTACATACACGGTCCTACATACACAATCCTACATACACGGTCCTACATACACGATCCTACATACACGGTCCTACATACACGGTCCTACATACACGGTCCTACATACACGATCCTACATACACGATCCTACATACACAGTCCTACATACACAATCCTACATACACAATACTATAGTCACAATCCTACATACACAATCCTACATACACGATCCTACATACACATTCTTATAGTCACAATCCTACATACACAATCCTACATACACGATCCTACATACACAATCCTACATACACAATCCTACATACACGATCCTACATACACGATCCTACAGTCACAATCCTACATACACGATCCTACATACACAATCCTACATACACAATCCTATATACACAATCCTACATACACAATCCTACATACACAATCCTACATACACAATCCTACATACACAATCCTACATACACAATCCTATAGTCACAATCCTACATACACAATCCTACATACACGATCCTACATACACGATCTTACATACACGGTCCTACATACACGATCCTACATACACGATCCTACATACACGATCCTACATACACGGTCCTACATACACGATCCTACATACACAATCCTACATACACGATCTTACATACACGGTCCTACATACACGATCCTACAGTCACAATCCTACATACACGATCCTACATACACAATCCTACATACACAATCCTACATACACGGTCCTACATACACGATCCTATAGTCACAATCCTACATACACAATCCTATAGTCACAATCCTACATACACAATCCTACATACACAATCCTATAGTCACAATCCTACATACACAATCCTACATACACAATCCTACATACACGATCTTACATACACGGTCCTACATACACGATCCTACAGTCACAATCCTACATACACGATCCTACATACACAATCCTACATACACAATCCTACATACACGATCTTACATACACGGTCCTACATACACGATCCTATAGTCACAATCCTACATACACAATCCTACATACACAATCCTATAGTCACAATCCTACATACACAATCCTACATACACAATCCTATAGTCACAATCCTACATACACAATCCTACATACACAATCCTACATACACAATCCTATAGTCACAATCCTACATACACAATCCTACATACACAATCCTACATACACGATCTTACATACACGGTCCTACATACACGATCCTACAGTCACAATCCTACATACACGATCCTACATACACAATCCTACATACACAATCCTACATACACGATCTTACATACACGGTCCTACATACACGATCCTATAGTCACAATCCTACATACACAATCCTACATACACAATCCTATAGTCACAATCCTACATACACAATCCTACATACACAATCCTATAGTCACAATCCTACATACACAATCCTACATACACAATCCTACATACACGATCTTACATACACGGTCCTACATACACGATCCTATAGTCACAATCCTACATACACAGTCCTACATACACAATCCTACATACACAATCCTATAGTCACAATCCTACATACACAGTCCTACATACACAATCCTACATACACAATCCTACATACACAATCCTACATACACAATCCTACATACACAATCCTACATACACAATCCTTCATACACAATCCTTCATACACAATCCTATAGTCACAGTTGATCCAGAGGAAGGCAATGTGACATCCATTATGTTCTTCTCCAGTTCAGACTCCCTGCTGATCAGAATGGACACCGTCTGTGAAAGGACCTCTAGATGTGAAGTGTAACTCCAATTTTGCTGAGAATCATCCCCTCCCCGCTGGGGGATCTATGCACATTGAAGGATTGTAACTTGTATTTTGTTGCATATTTGACTTTTTGTTGCTCTGAAGAAATAGCTGTTTGTTTCCGTGTCCTGTGCTCACTGAATCTGAATGGGAGGGTTCGGTTCATTATAATCACCTGGTGCACGCTCAGTGTTCAGATGAGGAAAGCTGCAGGGGCTGCATCCCTTTAAAAGTATTTATTCTTCAGATTTTATTTAACATATAAAAAAGTTATTTTAACATATATTTGAAAATGCATTCTAAAAATGTAGATTTGTATTTTTAAAGACATACAGTATATTTGAAATATTTTTAAAAAAATATGTTTCATATATTTTGTAATAAAAACGCATTTCAACATGCAGTAAATATATATTTAATATGGCCAAAATTGTAGCATTTCAAATACGTCAATATATTTGGGAAGAATATTTTTAAAATATATTTCAAATATATTTTTCTTCCATGTGGGTGAGCTTAGTGACCAGGACAGAGTGCATATCCCTAGCCGGGATGCAGATGTCAATAAAAACATGACAGAGCGCCTAACACCTACCCACTCCAAAAAATGTTGGCAATGCATACACTTTAATGCTTATTCTTACTTCTTTCTTTATACCTACATGATCAGCAGTATAATTGTTTTATGGCAGCCCTGAAGTGAGATTGTGTTCCAGGGGAACAAAAAGAGGTGGGGCTGAGGGTGGGGTCTAAGCATTACACGTTCAGATCTATATGATAAATACTTCAAGTATGAAGTAGAATTTGTGTTTTGTATACATACGGTATATAAACATTTATATGGGTGATATTGTTACTTTATTGCATATTATGAAAGTTTTGGTTCCTTCGCTTTCCCTGTGACCTTTATCTTCTCACTGATTCCTGAAATGAGGTCACTGTGACAACCTTCCATAAATACAGCCAACCGCACATAAGGAGAATAAGGAGAATGTGAACGTGGCTTTTGCTCTCTGGAGACACTGGTGAAGGTCAGGAGGTAAAGAAAAATCCTTTCCAAGAATAATTAAATCGGTTATGTCACTCTCTGAATCCTGAGCTATCTAGAATATCATGTGACCTCAAGGTCATAGAAAAATGGCAGAATCAGCTCTCACTGCCAAAACCCAAAGGATTTGCCTGGTAGTTAATGAGCATTTTGAACTTTTAAGCATCCAGAAGACCCTTGTGTGTGACATCCGTAGATATAAGCTTTATTTATTCCATCACCCACAATGCCATCTTAGAACGCTTTTCAAACTTGAACAAAAGACCCAATCAGCTTGACTTGTACTAAATGACCAAATGTTTGTGGGGACCTGACCATCACACATTTATGAGCTCGTTGGACCCCTTATTCCAAAACCATGGCCATTTGCAGCTTTATCTTCCTCCACTCTTCTTGGAAGACTTTCCACAAAATTTTGGAGAGTGTTTGTGGGAATCTGTGCCCATTTGTGAGGTCAGGTACTGATGCTGGATGAGAAGACCTGGCTCACCATTGGGGTTCCAATCCATCCCAAAGGAGTTCAGTAGGTTGAGGTCAGAGCTCTGTGCAGGACACTGGAGTTCTTCCACACCAAACTGGTCATCCATGTCTTTATGGAGCTGGCTTTGTACACAGGGGATAGTCATGGGAGAACAGAAAAGGGTCTTCACCAGACTGTTACCACAAGGCTGGAAGAGCACAGTTGTCTCCAATGGCTTTGTATGATGGAGGATTACCAGGACCCTACAATGGAGACACCTGACCTCCATCATTGGGAAGAATACTTTTGGCTATATTGAGTATGTTTTACCTGATGGTGTACAAACCGAGGTGTTTTTAGTGGCATCAGGAAAAGGATCATTAAGGAGGTCATATTACAAGGGTTAAAGTGTATACATAGTCAAAACTTGCTTTGGATAGAGTAGGGAACAGTTAGAACCTCTGCCAGGTCTTCTTTTGTTGTCTAAGTTCTGATGAGGAGATTTGCTTTAAAGCAGAGCTCCACCCAAAAGGGGAAGTTCTGCTTTAAGGCTTTGTCCCCCGAATTTGACAGGTACCCACTCCCACTTCCGCTGCAATCGCCTAGGCGATCAGAAGCAGAAGTTGGTTTTCCTCCCCCCTTCCACTCCATAATCTTCTGGGACACATGACAGGTAGGAGTGAGTACAACAGGCATCCAGACCCAGGAACCAGAGCCAGACCCAGGAACTAGAGGAAACTGCCAGGTGATTCAACTCTTCTGGCTTTACCAAACACCTAAATATAAATGGAGGGATGGGGTGGTGGGAGTTGATGCTTTAAAACTTGGGTCCCTTTATTAAAACAAGCCTGATCCTAAGGTTATCTGCCACAACTGTATCCCATAGAGATAGAGAGCATACAGTCAGTGAATAAGAGCCGTAGTAAAGAACAGATTTATCCTATACTCTGCTAGACCAGTGGAAGAGATATATACCATATTCTGATGGTGAAAAATTAAACAAAATTGGCTGAATTTAGCGACCATGGATACTTACAAAAGGTGGGTTGGTAGGATGAGAATAAGGCTCTATTAGGCCAGGTGCTGAACTTATTTAATAAGAAGACCAAGACTTTAAAGAAGAATGTCAGCCATGACAAACACTATTGGTAAGCTTAGAATATCAGGATATAGTCACATGGTATCTTGTTCTATGTCAGGGGGATCGGATCATTGGCAGTCTGAGGGTACAGGATGTCTTTCAGGGAGTTTGGTGTTTTACGGAGGAAGATGCAGAAGACAAGCATTCTATGTGAACATCCGAGACCTAGCTAGACAGAAGAAAGATTGGATCTTTGGTGACTAACGATTTTAAGGGGTACACTAAACTGTTGGGGTCATTTTTTTTATTTTATTTTAAAAGAGCTCCAGACGTTCATTTATTGATCCTTATGTCCTCAGAGCTTGTACTTTCCAACTGCTCCACTCTTTGGTGGATTATAATTAGGCCAGTTCAGGTGACTCCTATGACCACTAGTGTAAAAGTAGCCATAGTTGAATCAAAATTCAGCCAGTTCAGCAGGGACCAGCCAAATTTTGATCCATGTGTGGCCACTGCCACTCAACAGAAGTCAGTTTATCAATTGAATTCTGTTGAACAGACCTGTTGGGACCTTTTTTAGGGAGTCTTCTTGTTTCCAATGGCTAATATAATGTACAGAACACTTTCATTATGGGGGTGTCCAATGATGATCAACATAAAGGGGTGAAAATAGAAGGGATATTTTAAGTACTGGTAAGTAGGAGGTATGACTTGGTGACAATATTGGTCAATGGCCAATAGTGGTAATAGTGCCAGTTACTAGATAAGCAAAATACCAAGTGCTACAGAGAAATCAAATTTGTGTGTCCTGTTATTAAGATGAGAAATGGCCCAGAGAAATAAAATCGGACTTGGATATCTTAATTCGCAATCGGTTGTTGCTGTCTAGGTACATCCACTTTTGGCTGAGATCAAGCTGTCTTCAATGTTCGATACGGCCATAAATACCTCTAGAATCCTTGGTGTCAGCAACAGACCTTTATAAAATGAAGTCTAATACAGATGTACGGCTCAGTACTGAATGTTTTCCCAGAATTTATTTTTAAGCTCTAGTAGCTACCCATTGGATCCATCGTTATCCAACGAGCATTTACTAAGCCGGAAAGAGGATAAACCAAAAGGCTATAGAACATTTGTACATCAAAATGACATTTGTGAGTTGTCGAGTGACCTTTTACAATCGGTGAACGATGCCTTACAGACATTTTACATTTATGAACACATCAAAAAACAAACAACACAAAAGAAAACGTTTTTGCTTCTCGTCTTTTTTTTTATTGTGTAAAAATAAAATCAACAATAAATTCCAGCAGTGAAGTCAACAAAACAGCATGGTGTAAATCAACGATATAACGGGAAGGGCAGAGACGGAGGGATTCACAATCTGGCTTTGAACCCATACAAATCAGAAAGTACAACACAGAAGTTTTTAGGGTAATATGGCGAAAAGGGGAATTTACAGCTTTGGTCAGCAAAAAACATCTTTGTACCAAAAATATGGACAGGCTGGTAGAGAAAAGAAAACCATTGGCAACTCGATGGCTGTAAAACCGGAGTATGGATAAAAATAAAGCTCATTTTGTGCTTCCGTTTTTTACTCAGGTCTTTCACCTTTTTTATGTTACACAGTGAATAGGATAAGAAAAATGTTCTGTACAGAGGGTTTATAGCAGCCTGCGTTTGATATGTGGATCCAGCCCTACAGGAGCTTGATGTACAGTGTAGGACATTCAAGACAGACGGTTCAAACATTGTACACTCCCTACTCATTGTCTGTGTGGGAGGATGGTTAACCCCCAAGGCAACTGCCACTCCATATCCACACTGAACGCAGTTTGTAAGCCACTCAGTCGCTGTTCACCTGGTACAGCTTGTGAACCGTCCATCTAGACTTACCCTGGGAAGGACCACTACACCAAGAATACAACGTGACCTCAGATACAAAATAAATCAAGAAAAAAGTTTACAGGTCCTTGGCAGAAATGAGTGGCACTTGGAGTGAAAATATCTTGTTTGTATTACATTGTATTAAAGTGAATTAATTGTAACATATTGGATGAAAGTGGAGTTCAACCTGAAAAATTAAAACCAAAGTGGACATACTGGTCTCTATTGGTGTCATCTGTCATTACTGCTTCGTCAGTAGTTCTCAATGGAGCACAAGTGTGGTGATGTCTCCGCCCTTGGGATCCATTGATACTTCCCAAAACCCTGTAACCCAAGGTCCGTACCAAAGAATGGCCCTACAGCAGGAGGAGGAATAGTCTGTAGGAGACATAGCATTGCATCTGCAAGTCCCTGAGCGCAGTTGCAATGCTTTGTAGACTCCAATCCAAACAATAAAAGCATAATTTTTTGTTTTATGATGCAGGTATAAATTTTTGTGCAAAATATGGATTTAGCCTTTAAAGTAACCTTCAGCTTGGGTTTGGAGATGTTAAATCATAATAAAAATCCTGACAGTCACTTTATTTAAGGTGATAGAAGGTTCCAGCACGTTTCAAGTTGTGCCAAAGTTTGCTGAAATCCTCTAGCAGCTAGTATAAATGAACCGCCAGTGCTCCCATGAGGATGTGCCTTACACGTCTCCAAAATGAAACCAAAGGGTGCTTCAGGGACTCATTACAGCTGTGTTGCTCTGTGAAGAGCGATCAACGGTGGATGGTCTAAATCGAAATAGGCTCGAAAGTTGCAGCACAACTCCAATCACTTGAATATGTCATGTTTCGCAACAGTGCTGTCCACCAAACTCAACAGGGTGGATTCATTTATGCTCTGGCGTATGTACATCCCCCTCCAGCTGCCTTTGCAGCTTAATTGGGTCATTTGGGGGCTCACCTGCTTATTTTCACACCCTACTTCACACCCTTTCACACAAACAAAAGTGTAGGCTTTAAGAATTTTTCTTGCTTATTTCATTACTTTTCAAATGTGTTTCTATCTCCTTCAATTTGGTGCTATTTTTCATCAAGAAATCTGTTATCTGGATTTTTATACACTTTTGATATTAGTGGGCTCAGCTATGCTGTAAAATAAAAATATTTACAGCTCTACGTAGGTTTTAGGGCATTTCAAGAAGGAAGAGCTTAGCCTTCATTTTTGGTTAAACCAAAGAGGAAAAAAATAGAGCGACTAATCTATTATGAAGTAATATTTAAATCCAAACAGAACCTCCCCCACCTCCCCAAGCAGACAAGTACATGGGACATATTTAAAAGTAAGATCCAATGCGTTCTCCCCACATCTGATGTAATATATATAAGTTGGGAGGGGGCAACACAATATACATCAGGCTATAGAAGGATCTCCACCATTTTATGTCTATTAATAAATTTTAGTGTTTTCAAATGCGGATCAGAATTTAAGGATTTTTGTTTAAGGCAACAAAAATGAACTTAGTACCCAATGCAAACCTTCACAGCTTTCAAAAGAAAAACTGGGCTGAAGAAAGCTGATTTGTAATTGGGTTTGCACTTTTTTTTAATTAAGTTTACATAAAGTAGCTACAATGTAACAAGATTCTGGTTCACACTTTATTTTCTTTTTACATTGGTATTAGTTATTAATTAAGACAAATGGAAAATCAATATATTAAAAAGATTACCGCATGCAGAAAAGGCACATTTTACTTCTGTAAAGAAAATTAAAAAATGAAAGATACCATTTTGTTAGTGGTTACATGACCGATTTTTTTCTAGTGCCTCTCCGTGAAGTGAGAGCGGTGAGCGGCGTCACTCCCATACCCAGATAAACACCCTTCTCCTGCCATTGGGACCCCAAAAAATGAAATTGATCTATCAAATTGAAGCTATCAGGATTATAGTGGCGTAAAGCAATATATCAAATTTGGATTTTAGGTTCACACACACTTTCTGTTTCACTCTCAATCTTTAACAATTACAACATATTTTTTAGGAAACACAATAATTGCAAATAAAACTACATTTGGGAGATCTATGACATCATAATTATCTGTTAGGAGGTCAGGCTGCATTTCATTGGGTGTAGTGGTCCTCCTTAGAAATCATTATAACCATTCAGCTCTCTGGATTTGCCATTCAAAAAAAATAAGTTTGAATTCCAACAAGATTTCAAGCAATAACTACAGTCTGTCTCCAAAGAGGTTAAAGATTCCATAGAAAACATAGAATTTCTGTGAAAATAGGTGCTTTTCTCTATATATCTCTGTTCTTTTTTTTACAATAATTTGAGGGAGGGTAGCCCAAGAATAATTTGCTTTTCCTCGTTTCTTTTTTTTTATTATTTAATACATAACATGACATATAATAAATTCCTTTTATAATGTGATACAGAACACTCAGTTATTAAAAGGGGCAAGACTTTCAGGTGCAGTAAGGCCGACCATATCGTAATGGGGTGGATTTGAGGTAAGCAAGGGAAACTGGTTGGCCCCAAATCAGGCAAACAAAATAGAATTTTGTACTTTCCAGGCAAGTTTCTTTTTTAAAAAAATGTCATTTGCCTGATGGGCGCCAAATCATGTGACTTGTGAATGCCAACAAACAAGATGGCAGGGGCCCTGATAGTAGGGTGCGGTAGGTAAGGATTAGCGCCAGGTTAGAGGGTGTGGCTTAGGAACAGAGGGCAGGGCATAATGCCAGATTAACAGGTGTGGCTTAGGTATGGCCGGCTTCAGCATTAAAGCTTGCCAGAGACAATGGTCAAGTAACTACCCCTACTAGCTATATTTTAAAGAGGGTTTATACACAGTAATTAGGCAAAAAATATACACTGTCTTTTGGACAGCATCCATCATAAAATGGCGTATACCTGAGACGTAGTCTAGTCAGTGCAAGTCTGGAGATCTAGAAGGGACTTGGGTATATTGACATCTTCAGCGACAGGGATTGTCTGTGGCTACATATAAAGTACAGTATGAGACTAACTTTAAGGGCAATGGACCCGCACTTTTTTTTTAGTTCTAGCTCTGTGTATTCCTGGCATAAAAATGAAATGAAAACTGTATGTATTTTTTTTAAATGTAGGACTTCTCCTAGTTATTGAGATGTTAATAAGGCTAGCTGTAGATGAACAGAGCTCTGGGGATAAGAGGAGCTGAGACATTTGCCACAACACCGTCATGTTAGCACTGAGATTGAGCTAACACATGGCAGCAATACACAGTGATGAAATAGTTACTGAATTTCAGTCTTTAAAAAAGGGAGCCATTGGCAATCTATTCATGCAATATGCTTCTATTGATCAGGAGAACTTCTTATCACCCCCTAGAGGAGCCCCACACAGTTCATTTCCTCACAGAAGATAGTCATATCAGTTGCTTTCAAGAGTTGACCCAATACATGGCCACCCTGAGATTATTTTCAGCATTCATCATTGTGTAAAAGACCGATGTACCTTCCCATTAACCCAACATCCCTTTATTACCTCCCAAAGAATGGCTGTCTATTGTCCTGAGCTAAAGTAATTCTCAATAATGTATAGGCATGACCTAACAGCAAAGCACATATGTGACATCTCTTGGGAGTAGGACATGTCATGCTGGTGTGGCCTAGGTGTCCATGGTCTGCAAATCTGGAAACAGGGACTAGTGCAGAAGAAGTAGAGACAACCCCCTCATCTGGTCATCCATTAATTGCCATAACTGGCAGATTTCCAGTCTTGACTTTTCCCCCATTTCTGTATAAAGAACAAAAAAAAATTACAGGTGTTTTAGCCTTCAAAGCTGTCAATTTTAGGTCAATATCTACTCAGATACCAATGAGGCAGGATGGTAGGTGCAGCTATCTGATGACTGCGACTGTCCCAGTACAATCCCTTTGCTGTTCTTTTAACATGTATGTTAAAATCTCTTAAAAGTCTGCAGACTGTGGTTCCGACCCAAACGCTGGCTCTTGATGAGTGGCTTAAGCAGTTGCAAAGCTAAAGGATCAGCAAGACCAGTGGCCCCCAACCTCAGTCCTCAAGTACCCCCAACAGGTTGTGTTTTCAGGAATAACTTTACCTTGCACAGGTGCTTTAAATCAATGTCAAATGCTTGATGTTTATGAGAGCTATTTTATCTAAGGAAAGTACCCAGATCATGGCCTGTTGAGGGTTCTTGAGAACTGAGGTTGGGAACCACTGAGCTAGATTACTGTGAGATATGTCTTTGGAGTGGGGGGATTAGGTGGTAGTTGTCAGTCATTTCCTTGATAATTTGAACAATTTCCTGTTCAAACATATAATTGGGTCCTTTTCAGGTTACCAAGCTAGATTTTGCGTACTTTGGGCAAGATGGGTTGGATCTGGTTTAGGCTGACATCACAAAACATAAAAATTAACAATCATGCAAATGGACCATCTCAAGCTCTTGAGTCAGCCTCTGTGTCAGCCAAATGGCAATGGAGTTGGAGGATTGGCTTCATACACATCTGGATGATTGGAGGGGGGGTGCGATAGGTGCAACCAAACAATGAGCAAAATAAAAGTGTAGATGATCCATCCTACCAAAATCAAATCTGAATTGATATCAATTGGCCAAAGAATTGATTTCATGCTTGGGTGACTGTTCCCAAATCTGACCTCAATTTGCCCCAAAATTTGCAGAATTAGTTCTATTTTTCCAAGTAAAATTAATTTTGCTGGGGTTCCCAGATCACGATGGACACAAATCAGACCCCTGACTGACCCTGCCACAACTAAGCTCTGACATGTCCTAGAAGATTCACAGCTCCTCCCACTGATGTGAAGCACCTACTGGGATGGAGCCCATATCCTTCCACAAAGGGAAAATGAATACCAAATATCACTGAAGAACAATCCCTTTAGCCGAACTGTGTTATTGGCCTGTATTAAAATTAATAAAAAGATATAAATCTAAACAAATGAAAAAATAAGATCGTCCTGAAAAAACAGGACACATCGGAGGTCTGAACACTTATCCCTGTCTTTATACCAGAAGTAGACAGACTGTGACTTTTCAGCTTCTGAAGGCCCACACGGCCCACCAAGCCTTGTCTGTTTAATTTTAGATTGGCTGAACACTTGACCAGTCCCATGAAGTCACCATCCAAGGATAATGAACACCGAACATTTTCCTGGGAGTGCCCTAAGTACACTGAAGAGCACAAGATGGTGAATACATGGATGGAAAGGTCATTATTTGCCCTCCTTGGTTATAAGATAAGAGCACCTCATCTGTGTGACATTGACCACCACGTGATTGCGTAAACTGTTTTCAGAAGAACCAAAATAAATGACGTACCATTGAAGACTCATGTAGTCAACAAGACTGACTGCACTACAATGGCTGTTTGGTGCGGTCTAAACCTCCGTTGTCTCCTTGGCAAGCAGTCCATTGGTTCTAACTGAAAAAATAATTAAAGGATATCTACAACCAAGAACAAAAAACATCATATATTGTAGATTGCCAGTCCTTAGATACAGTGGCTGCATTGATTTAATTTTTTTGGACATTGTTAGAAAATGATGCTGCCAGAAATGCAGCATCCTTGTCACTTCCTGTGAGCTGAACCGAAAGCAATCTTCCTTCTGTAAACTTGTAATCCCATCACCCCTCATGTAATGGAGATGAAGAGAGGAACATGCGATTAAAGTCCAGCTTCAGTGACAACTATAGCTACCTCCATAGATACAGTACAGAGAGTGAGTGTAGTCACCAAAAGACTTGGTGGATACAAATTAAAAAAAAGGAAAAACTAATGCAGCTGCCACATTCAAGGACCGATAAGCTACAAAATAAAAATGTTTGTTTGTGGGTTTAGATGCACTTTAATTCAAATGCCATCACAGCGGGTCATAGCATACTAAACAGGCAAGCAGGAAGCGTGGCCCCACATAATCTTTTCCCAAACATCTGCAAAGCAGTAAAACATGAGCTACATATACTGTATTTTGGTATGGAAAAAAATTACCCTTTCAAAGTTTTTTTCCTAAATTCATCATGGCTAGCAGAGAAAGTGCTTCATAACATTAAATAATCTGTAACCAGAATCAGCATTCCAACCACACGGTAAGAAAATTCAACGTTTTTCCATTTTTTTTTTTTTTTACAAAGGGATCCAAATAACTTAGAAATATTGCCTGGAAAATCGAAGGTTTCTTTTCACGTAGTAAAGTTGTTTGTTATCAAATTGCAAAAGAGTCCTCTTGCACGGCTGACTTTTTTTTCTTAGTTCAGCCATAAAAGTTTCACTAAATTGAAATAATTCTACCGGGAGGTGAAAAAAAATGAAGGAATGTCCGTTTACTTATCATGCATGCTCGTCAAAAAAAAAATATATTTACAGAATAATTGAAAAAAAAAAAAGATTCACAAAAAATGCTACGGTGTGACGACACCAGTGGACAGGGTTGGGGTTTTTGTCTGCCATGCGTTAGCATTTGCTGGAGTTATCGAAGAGACAGCAAGGTCCCAGAAACCCTGACTGTAGGTCACAACGAGTTCAAAGCTCTCAATGACAGCAATCCGAAAGAGAATGAAGACAGCTGTGGATGGGCAAGCTGGAGCCGCATAGCCAACAAACACCGTTATTATTACACGTCAAAGAGGAAACATGGTCTATAGAATGTAATGCAAAGGATGAGAAATGTGCTGAATCTCTGTACCAGCGCAAGGCACTCCGGATTAACCCCCCACGCTGCTGGAGACACCCAGAGCTCCCATCCCCTGTGCAGAGCCCTCCAGCAGCCAAGAGATTAAACCAAGTTGGCAATGTAAAAAAAAAACTCAACGAGGGATCTTCCAATGTAGAAAAGTGAAATCTCCCTGCAAACAAAAACATTGAAAAATGTCCTGCTGAACTATTTGCATGCCTTTCCTATAAAAAAAATCAAGCTTTCTCCCTCACGGATGCAAAAGGTGATCGATGGAAAACGAGACGATGGGCTGAATAATGTGGTTTGGCTTGTCTGGATATTTTTTCCTATTTTGTCATTTTGCAGATTGGAAAAAAAAAAAAGAAAAATTTATTTGAACCACCTTTTTAGTTGATGACCCCCCTCCCCCAACATCATGTTTGAAAGGCAAGTGCAGGATGAGGCCGATGGTAAGAATTTGTGTCTCGCCAGGAAAGGGGATCCGTGGGCTTCAGTTGATTTGGCGGCATGCATCGAATGTCCACTTGGTGGCCCCGCCGAAGATCTCAATGTTGGTTTCTGCCCAGCTGATGACGTTCCCGGTCAGCGCTTTGTTACTGCAAGTGGCCAGATTGTAGACCTCTCCGACGGTCAGCTTTCTGTCCCACATGTTGAAATGAGCGAGCTCGCCAACGAAAGCCTGAGTGGCATCAAACCCGCCTCCAAGCGTGTCCTTCAAAAGGCAAAAAGATCAGCTTATTAAAGATGTCTGCCATAGAAACATATAGCTGGGGTTCCAGGAACACGGAATATGTCAGCGTCTGCTATTCGTCCAGCAAATCGTCCTGTACATTCGTTCTGTGCGAAGCGGGCAAAATTCATTTTCCTCAGGCCAGTGTTTCTCAACATATTTTCAGACATAACACCCCCTGAAAGTATGCAAAATCTAAAGGCACCTCTGTCTAAAATGTGGTCCCCATGACATCAGAATCCCCCCTTTCACGTCAGTCCTCAGTCCCCCCATTTCCCACATCAAAGTCCTCAGTCCCCCCATTTCCTACATCAGAGTCCTCAGTTCCCCCATTTCCTACATCAAAGTCCTCAGTCCCCCTATTTCCAACATCAAAGTCCTCAGCCCTCCCCCCCCCCCGTTTCCTACATCAAAGTCCTCAATCCCCCCATTTCCTACATCAAATTCCTCAATCCCCCCATTTCCTACATCAAAGTCCTCAATCCCCCCATTTACTACATCAAAGTCCTCAATCCCCCCATCTTCTACATCAAAGTCCTCAATCCCCCCATTTCCTACATCAAAGTCCTCAATCCCCCCATTTTCTACATCAAAGTCCTCAATCCAACCATTTCCTACATCAAAGTCCTCACTCCCCCCTTTCCTACTTCAGAGTCCTGACCCCCCCCCCCCCCATCTCCTGCATCAGAGTCCTCAGCCCCCCCCCCCCCCCTCCCTACATCAGTCCTGACCCCTCCCCCCTCCTACATCAGAAACCTAAGCCCCCCCCCTTTCTTTCCTACATCAGAGTCCTCAGCCCCCCCTTCCTTTCCTACATCAGAGACCTCAGCCCCCCCCCCCCTTCCTACATCAAAGTATCAAAGTCATCAGTCCCCCCATTTCCTACATCAGAGTCCTCAGCCTCCCCCCCCCCCCACCTTTCCTACATCAGAGTCCTCAGCCCCCCCTTTTCCTACATCAAAGTCCTCATTCCCCCCTTTCCTACTTCAGAGTTCTGACCCCTCCCCCGTCTCCTACATCAGAGTCCTCAGCCCCTCCCTTTCCTATATCAAAGTCATCAGTCCCCCCATTTCCTACATCAGAGTCTTCAGCCTCCCCCCCCCTTTCCTACATCAGAGTCCTAAGCCCCCCCCCTTCCCTACATCAAAATCCAAAGTCCTCACTCCCCCCTTTCCTACTTCAGAGTCCTGACCCCTCCCCCGTCTCCTACATCAGAGTCCTCAACCCCCCCCCCCCTTCCCTACATCAAAGTCCTCACTCCCCCCTTTCCTACTTTAGAGTCCTAACCCCTCCCCCGTCTCCTACATCAGAGTCCTCAGCTCCCCCCCCCTTCCCTATATCAAAGTCCTCAGCCCCCATTCTTTTCCTACTTCAAATTCCTCAGTCCCCCCCCCCCCTTCATTTTCTCTTCAGTGTCTCCAGGCAGGGAAGGTCTAAACAGAGGCGGACTTCCCTCCCCTTCTAGGGCTGCCCTGAATGCCGCCCGCCCTGAATTAGCATCATGTATTTCCATGGTTCTGGTGCAAAATAATATCAGATGCATCGCGGCACCCCTGACAACTCCAGATGGCACTCTGATTGCGAAAAGCTGCTTCTGGATATTTTCTCTTCAGAATGGATGTTCTCTAATTCTGGGTAGTAATAAATACCACATTATGGCCACCAGATGGAGCTGAGGAGCAGAGGAAATACAAATACAATGTAACAAATCTAGAGAACACTGGAGGGAATTAGCAAATTCATGGAACTGTTGGCTACAATTATTTGCTAATTCCATCTAGCGTTCTAGACTTTGTTACATTTTATTTGCTCCTGTTCACCTCCATCTGGTGCCCATAATGGGGCGATTCACTTCTGTCCATAATGCAGAACATAGCTTCTGGAACATTTATTTTTGCCCGATTCTCACAATGAATGTACATGCAGATTGGCTGGATGAACGGAAAGGTATATTATTTTATAAATCAGTAATTACATTTATTTGCCAAATCCCTCTAGTGCAGGGGTGGACTGACAACTCATGGGGCCCCCGGGCAATAGGGGATCATGGGGCCCCTGTGTCCTTGCCCAAACTCAAAAAAGCCTATGAAAAAGGTACCAGGGGCATCTCATGGGGCCCCCTACTGACCCCGGGCCCTTGGGCAGTGCCTGAGTTTCCAAATGGTCAGTCTGCCCCTGCTCTAGCGTTCTCTAGAACTGTTACATTGCCCTCCTGGTACAAAGACCAGTATGCATTTCCTGAGCTCGTCAGCTCCATGTAGTGGCCATGTTGTATGTTTTGTACTTCTGCCCATAATATAAATAAGAGCCTAAAGAACATTCATTTTTGCTCAGTTCACACAGGCAGATTCACTGGATGAATGACTATAAAGACAGACCCCTCAAAGTACCACAAGAAGAAAAATATCATTGTTGCAGATTACCAGTCCACAGATGTGGTGGCTGCATTAGTTTTCATTTTTCAGGGTTTTTCTCCTTTCTTTTTACCTGGTGATCCTGCCAGTAACACATCTCCTGTCTTAGGGTAATACTCACTGACTGTACTGTATTTGCGGTGAAGTACCATTATCACCACTGAATAAGAAGCATGTCAGGACTACAGAACACCTCCCCATCTCATTTCCATTATATGCCGGGGAGTACCACTGGTCCTGTGGAACACCAAAGTTACTGACCACCAACAGGGTCTTTAATTTGTAATGATGGCTGGTTAACTAACAATAGAATCCACGTGTTACTATGTTTAAAGAGTACCTTTACCCTTAATTGAGGAGACACACACTACTGGCCAGCAACATCGGAAGAGGCGCTCACCACTGGCCACCAACATTTGAGGAGGAACACACCACTAAACACCAGCATTTGAGGAGACACACACCACTGGCCACCAACATTTGAGGAGGCAAACATCACTGGCCACCAACATTTGAGGAGGAACACACCAATGAACACCAATATTTGAGGAGGAACTCACCACTGGTCACCAACATTTGAGGAGACACACACCACTGGCCACCAACATTTGAAGAGGCACACACCACTGAACACCAATATTTGAGGAGGAACTCACCACTGAACACCAACATTTAAAGAGGCACACACCACTGGCCACCAACATTTGAGGAGGCACACACCACTGCCCACCAACATTTGAGGAGGCACACACCACTGCCCACTAACATTTGAGGAGGCACACACCACTGCCCACCAACATTTGAGGAGGCACACACCACTGCCCACCAACATTTGAGGAGGCACACAGCACTGAACACAAACAATGGAGGAGGCACATACCACTGACCACCAACATTTGAGGAGGCACACACCACTGCCCACCAACATTTCAGGAGGCACACACCACTGAACACAAACAATGGAGGAGGCACACACCACTAACCACCAACATTAGGAGGCACACAAGACTGACCACCAACATCTGAGGAGGCCCACACCACTGATTACCAACATTTGAGGAGGCGCACACTACTGGCCACCAATATTTCAGGAGGCACGCAACACTGACCACCAACAGTTAGGAGGCACACAACACTGAGCACCAACAGTTAGGAGGCACACAACACTGAGCACCAACATCTAAAGTGCATTCTACAATGCCCACCACAGTAAGGGGACATTTAATCCCGACCACTGAACTCAGCAAGTTGTTCTGTACACAATGTTGTTCTGATCCCTAGTCTCTGACCTCTGCATTGCATATGTTACTGTATGTTGTACATGACATAATCTTGACTTCTGAACCCAATACACTACATACAGTACTTGACTGTGTTATATACTTAACATTACTGCATAAAACTGTCAGCTATAACAACTTAAGCATTTATTACCATGAAGATTGTATTATATATAAAACGTGAAAATGTATGGGAAAGCAGGAAAACAGCCATTGATATGAAAAGCTGCTTGTAACCAGGAACACGTACAGTAAAGTAGATATGAGTATAAGGTTTTCTAACACATTTACCTGTTCCTGGCCCAGCACCAATACTCCCTGGTGTTTGATGGGGTGGTAAGGTGCCAAGTTTTCCCCATTTCCTCTAAGTACGCCATCCTGGTAGGCTTCCCACACACCATCTCGTGTTGTCCAGGCAATGCAGATATGATGCCATTTGCCATCATTGATTACAAAAGGCAATTTTGCTACCTGTTAAAAAAAAGAATATACATAAATGATGAGGGACATGGATTGCCCACAGCAGGTCCATGTCACAAAATAGTTTTATTTCTGCTAAGGAATATTGTACACCGGTGTGCCTGAGCTCCTCATCTTGTTGTCACTTGATGAGGCTCTACAGGAAAGGTCAGGTACCAATCAGTGTATAACCTGGTCGTGATTACTGTGAGTGCAAGCACAAATTGTCATTTATTCAAATTCTTTCTCCTGCTATATTACCACGCTCTACCACTTGCCATCTCATATTCAACCTCCCACTATATAGACATTCTCTAACTTCCACCATCTAGTCACGCTTTACCTCCCCCTACCTTATCAAACTCTACTTCCTTCCATCTAGCCATGCTTTACCTTCCTCCATCTAGCTAGGCTTGACCCTCTACCATGTATCCATGTTCTACCTTCTTCCATATAGTCATGCTCTACCTTCATTTATCTACCCATGCTCTACCTCCCACCATGTTGCCGAGCTCTGCTTCCCACCATCCATCCATGCTCTACCTTCTACTATCTACCCACGCTCTTCCTTGCACCATCTAACCATGTTATACCTATCATCTAGCCATGCGCTATCTCCCACATTCTACCTCTCACCATCTAGTCATATTCTACCTAGGACTGACTCTACACCATCAAGCCATGTTCTACCTTCTTTCATATAGTCATGTTCTACCTTATCTACCCATGTTCTACTTGCTACTATCTAACCATGCTCTACCTCCAACCATGCTACCAAGCTCTAATTCCCACCATCTAGCCATGCTCTACCTTCTACTATCTAGCCACGCTCTTCCTCACCCTAACCCTAAGAACTGACTCCATACTATCAAGCCATGTTCTACCTCCCACCATCTAGCCACACTTTACCTTCTTCCATCTAGCCATACCCTACCTCCCAACATCTACTCATTCTCTACCTCCCACAGTCTAGCCATGTTCTACCTCCCACCATGTTACCATGCTCTACTTCCCACCATCTAGCCATACTCTATCTTCTACCATCTAGCCACGCTCTTCCTCTCACCATCTAGCCATGTTCCACCTCCAATCATCTAGCTATGTGCTACCTCCCACATTCTAGCTAGCCTTGCCCCATATCATGAAACTATGTTCTAGATCCCACTATCTCTCACTATACTCTACTTCCTATTATCTACCCATGATCTACCTCCTAGCATGTTGCCATGATCTACCTCCCTTCATGTAGCCATGCTTTACTTTCAGACAAGTTTACAAATGTATATTTAGCAAATTAAAATTATGCACAGACATCCAGAATATGCAGTTGCATGCTGAGTTTTGGAGGCACCCTATGTGTACATAGAGCATTTAATCCAGAGACTCGTAATATGTATGACATAGTTGAGCTGCTGAGTCACTGCTAGTAGATGGAAGGAAGGAGAGCTGAGCTGCTGAGAGAATGATTTGAAGGACTACTGCTTCAATAAGTCAGTGAGGACTTGATTTAAAGGTGATTTATTGCTTGTTAAACATTTGTAAATTGTTAAAAGATGACGGCCTGGCCAAAGGTTCACTTTAAGCACCTCTCCGTGCTTGATCCCTCCCCCTAAAGCCTTCCTGAACTCTGTGCACGTCCCTAATTCTAGCAATAAAGACTAATGATTTTATTACCTTGTCATTGATTAATATTTCCATTGGATTGTTCCCCCACTCAATCAGCACCAACTCGTTGGCTTGGCCTGGCACTGCATATGAGAATGGAGTCCCCACCCCTGGGGAGGCATTGGATTTGAGCCACATGCACACAGTGAAAGCGTACATTTCCGGAAGGCTCTTCTTCACTTTGGCATACATGTAGTTTGTCCTCAAAGGGAAAGTCAGCTGAAATTTGTCTGCAGGCCTGTTCTCCTTCTGACCTAAAGAGATGGAGAAGAAAGGCAAGGTTCATTTTACAGCGGCCGAGACTCAAACACAAGCCTAACCTGTGACATCTAGACTGGATTAATGAAGGCAAAAAAAATCTCTTCTAATCCCAGTGGAGCAATAATGATTATTTGGCACCTCTGCTGAGATAATACTCAGAGTGCGTCTTTCCATAATCTGACCCTAAGCAGGATTGTAGGGTTAGTTGGATTGCAATGGGAGGAAACATCCCTGGAATCACCTGTCCTTGCAGGTGCAGGGCCTGGATTCTCAGCACATCTTGGATAGACTTCTGATGGCCTGACCCCATGTATCTCTAAATAGATGTGCCTATTGGCTGCTTCCCATGTGGCCTTCGTTCCATCCATCCTTGACTGAGCTTCACCCTCAATACCCCACAGAAGAACAACTGTGCTGGGTGCAGAGAACGCTTATGCAACATTGAAACCAAGGGACAGAGATGACACAGCCACATGCAACGCAGTTCTGTCAATGGAAGTGAAAAGATGATGTCAATTGCATATAGACACTCCTTTTATGTGTTTTAAGATGTGACTAAGAAATATTTTTTTTTTTATAATTGAATGAAATTCTAGCATGATTATACTTATACTTTTTGGTTGCTCTTGTTTCCCTTTGAAGAGATTTCCTGACATTTCCTGTCCTGGAGACACAACAGGAAGTGAGGGGAAATCCCCTCTTAGATGTCTCCAGAACAGGAAGATTTCCCTATACTTCCTTTTTCTGAGAACATCCTGAAAAACTTTGGATTTCCCATAAATTTCTATTTCTATACCTGAGACAAATAGTCATCAGGACAAACGGAGAGGATAAATCTCCCCAGCGCTGACACAGACAGCAATACAAACCTAGCAGGGATTCTAAAAAGTCCTCAATGTACAAAGCTAAGATGAGGTTGTGTCTTTGTGTACAGTTTTATTTTGTTTGAGTAGCTGCAAGCTCAGCAGTTCATTCTTGGACCATCATCCTGTATCAGAGGTCCTGCTGCTAAATTAAAGGGAACCTGTCACAACACCAAATATGGAAGCTGGCTGCCCTCTGGAAATATGCAAATTGCTTGGGTGTTAACCCTAATTCAATGGCTTCAATAAGTCAGCAATCTTGAGATCTGACTTCACTGGCTGCATACTTGTTCCGGATCAATGACAGCCGTATTTTCAGAAGGTAGACAGCAATGGCAGCTTTGTATTTTTATCCTGTTAAGATTTAAAGCCAAACTGAATGGATGATTTTATTACTGAGATGCAGTCAGCCTGAATAATTAGTGCCCAATGTCTTATATTTTAATGTATTATTTTGCTGCAGCCTTTGTTAAAGATTTCCTGTGTCACCCGCAGCTTATGACCAATGCTCAGCAGAGAGGGTCAGGATAATCAGCAACATGATCCCCCCCCCCAAATCAACAACCTTGCTCTGGGAGCAACACTGACACCGGTCACAAACTGCAGCATAAAATGCACACCATCACTATGACAAGTTTCAAAAATTCTGTAACTTCCCCAAATGTGTCACTAGGAGGCGCCCTAACCCAGCCCAGCCCAGCCTGCATTTCCCATTAGTAAGGGAAGCTCTGCTACTTCTTCCAGCGATATAAACCAACAAATCGCAAATACTGATCATTATTCTGATGGCATAACGTGGCAGGCAGCTTCAATAAAGCCAGCTCCATAGAAAAACTGAGGTCTGGGGGGGGGGGGGGGATGCTGAGAGAGCTAAATCCTTCCTAGGTCACCTCGTCTGGAGCGTACAGATGTCTGCAATGTGAATGCACTCTCCACTTCTGTGCAGGTAGCAATACACAGAGGCATTCAATGTGGGCCAAGGCTACGAGCGCTGAAACACATTCCTCTCTGATTCTGCATGTTATGTAACTGCGTCTGTTATGTGGGAGAAAGACGCAGCACTTTGTCAAGGAGAAAAAGAAATGGTCGGCGGGGGGGGGGGGGGGGGGATGAGAGGGTGAAGAGAGGAAAGGAGAGGACAGGAGAGAGAGGAGAGGAGCAGAGATGGAGAGAGAGAAGAGAAGATGAGATGGAGAGAGAGGAGAGGAGATGAGATGGAGAGAGAGGAGAGGAGAAGAGATGGAGAGAGAGGAGATGGAGAGAGAGGAGATGGAGAGAGGGGAGAGGAGATGGAGAGGAGAGGAGAGAAGAGGAGAAGAGATGGAGAGAGAGGAGATGGAAAGGAGAGGAGAAGAGATGGAAAGAGAGAAGAGAAGATGAGATGAGATGGAGAGAGAGGAGAGGAGATGAGATGAGATGGAGAGAGAGGAGAGGAGAAGAGATGGAGAGAGAGGAGATGGAAAGGAGAGGAGAAGAGATGGAGAGAGAGAAGAGAAGATGAGATGAGATGGAGAGAGAGGAGAGGAGATGGAAAGGAGAGGAGAAGAGATGGAGAGAGAGAAGATGAGATGAGATGGAGAGAGAGGAGATGAGATGGAGAGGAGATGAGATGAGATGGAGAGAGAGGAGATGGAAAGGAGAGGAGAAGAGATGGAGAGAGAGAAGATGAGATGAGATGGAGAGAGAGGAGAGGAGATGGAAAGGAGAGGAGATGGAGAGAGAGGAGAGATGATGAGATGGAGAGAGAGGAGATGGAGAGGAGAGGAGGGGAGAGGAGAAGAGATGGAGAGAGAGGAGAGAAGATGAGATGAGATGGAGAGAGGGGAGAGGAGATGGAGAGGAGAGGAGAGAAGAGGAGAAGAGATGGAGAGAGAGGAGAGAAGATGAGATGAGATGGAGAGAGAGGAGAGGAGAAAGGTGAGGAGAGGAGAGGAGATGGAGAGGAGAGCAGAGGAGAGGAGAAAGGTGAGGAGAGGAGAGCAGAGGAGATGGACAGAGAGAAGGGGGGGGGAGGAAAGAAGAAGGAGAGAGAGGAAAGGAGAGTGAGAGAGAGGAGAGGAGAAGAGAGAGCAGAGAAGAAAAGAGAGAGGAGAGGAGAAAAGTGAGAAGAGAAGAGGAGAGAAGAGAAGGGAAGGGGATGAGAAAAAAAAAGTGTGAAGAGCAGTGTAGAGGAAGAGAGAGATAAGAAAAGGAAAGAGGAGAGGAGAAGAAGAGGAGAGGAGAAGGGAAGGGAAGGGGAGAGGTGATGGTAGGGAAGGAGGGAATTCAAAGAAATAGTGAGGAGAACAGAGGAGAGGAGTTGAGGGGAAGGCAGTGGAGGAGAGGAAAGAGAGGGGAGGGAAGGTGAGTAAGAAGAGGATAAATGGGGCCTGGGGGGGATAAGAAAGATGAGGAAAGAAGGGGTGGGGGGGGGGATAAGAGAGAGAAGTGGAAAGGAGGGGTGGGGGGATAAGAGAGAGAAGTGGAAAGGAGGGGTGGATGAAAAAAGAAAGAAGGAAAGGAAGGGAGAAGAAATAAAGGGCAGGGAGTTGGGTTTGGTAAGGAAATAAGAGAACAGAAGAGAGAGGGAAGGGTAAAGGGAGGAAAGGAATACATGTATTATGTTCCGAGACAGAGAGGGAAGGGTAAAGGGAGGAAAGGAGTACATGTATTATGTTCCGAGACAGAGAGGGAAGGGTAAAGGGAGGAAAGGAGTACATGTATTATGTTCCGAGACAGAGAGGGAAGGGTAAAGGGAGGAAAGGAGTACATGTATTGTGTTCTGAGGCAGAGAGGAAAGGGAAAAGGGAGGAAAGGAGTGCATGCATTGTGTTCTGAGACAGAGAGAGAAGGGTAAAGGGAGGAAAGGAGTGCATGCATTGTGTTCCGAGACAGAGAGAGAAAGGTAAAGGGAGGAAAGGAGTGCATGTATTGTGTTCCGAGACAGAGAGGGAAGGGTAAAGGGAGGAAAAGAGTACATGTATTGTGTTCTGAGACAGAGAGGGAAGGGTAAAGGGAGGAAAGGAGTACATGTATTGTGTTCTGAGGCAGAGAGGAAAGGGAAAAGGGAGGAAAGGAGTGCATGCATTGTGTTCTGAGGCAGAGAGGAAAGGGAAAAGGGAGGAAAAGAGTGCATGTATTGTATTCCGAGACAGAGAGGGAAGGGTAAAGGGAGGAAAGGAGTGCATGTATTGTGTTCTCAGACAGAGAGGGAAGGGTAAAGGGAGGAAAGGAGTGCATGTATTGTGTTCTGAGACAGAGAGGGAAGGGTAAAGTGAGGAAAGGAGTGCATGTATTGTGTTCCGAGACAGAGAGGGAAGGGAAAAGGGAGGAAAGGAGTACATGCATTGTGTTCCGAGACAGAGAGGGAAGGGTAAAGTGAGGAAAGGAGTGCATGCATTGTGTTCCGAGACAGAGAGGGAAGGGTAAAGGGAGGAAAGGAGTGCATGTATGGTGTTCCGAGACAGAGAGGGAAGGGTAAAGGGAGGAAAGGAGTACATGTATTGTGTTCCGAGACAGAGAGGGAAGGGAAAAGGGAGGAAAGGAGTGCATGTATTGTGTTCCGAGACAGAGAGGGAAGGGTAAAGGGAGGAAAGGAGTGCATGCATTGTGTTCCGAGACAGAGAGGGAAGGGTAAAGGGAGGAAAGGAGTACATGTATTGTGTTCCGAGACAGAGAGGGAAGGGAAAAGGGAGGAAAGGAGTGCATGTATTGTGTTCCGAGACAGAGAGGGAAGGGTAAAGGGAGGAAAGGAGTGCATGTATTGTGTTCCGAGACAGAGAGGGAAGGGTAAAGGGAGGAAAGGAGTGCATGCATTGTGTTCTGAGGCAGAGAGGGAAGGAAAAGGGGAGGAAAGGAGTACATGCATTGCGTTCCGAGACAGAAGCTGCAGATACATCACACAGCAGATTTTATGCTGATTTGTAAGGACTGGAAATCCTATAACTACAAACTCTTTGCACACAGAATATAATATGTGACTGATTATTGAGGTTGGACAATTAGGAAATGTTTCGGCTTCCCAGGCAATGGCCATGCCCCATGTTGTGGAATACGGGGAGCTGTGAGCATACACACACAGATGGCTGCAATCACAATGAACCATCATCATGTTCTCAGCACCTTTTTCCAGGTCGGTGATCCTCTGCTGTAGAGAGGTGAGGGCAGTCTCTATTTTGCCCCTCAGCTCCGTCTCGTTCTTCAGGTTGACCTTCCCCTCTTCTAGGTTGTTGACTCTGGACAGGACTTGCTTCTCCAAGTCGTCTATTTTGGTCTGCAACAAATCTTTCAGACTGCTGGCCTGGACAGATGAGTTCCCTCTGCTGTATTGCTGCAAAGGGTCAGGGGAAGGGGGGGAGGGACATGTCACACTGTCAGATAAGTGGATTGTCACAAACATTACTAAACATTCTACTTTCTCAATTAAACCCATTAGCAGCTTATTGACTTAGGTAACCATGTGGATGATTGTTGAGGCTGCATCCCTACAGAAGCAAAGCAACAGGCTGCTATTTCAAGGGCACCCCGGCACTGGGCAGATCACCCACAGACACGAGATGCTGGTTGACATGCCGAATGACCATAGGCTAAATGGACCAAGACATCAACATGTACGCTTGTTTGGACTAGGTGTACACATTTATGAACTGAGCAGACAACCCTGGCTCCAGTTTTATCTCAGTGAGAAAATTGGTGACAACTATTAGAACCCAACAAGGGTGATCAATTCCTCCGCCAAGGTTGGTCATTGCAAAGATCACAGACATGTGCCCATGTCCTGATCAGTCTGCCAGATTGGGATTCGGCAAGCAGTTGTATCTTGTCTTTGGACACCATTAGATTAGTCGTGAAGAGACACATTTGTGAGGAATTCCAAACCACCATCGTCCACCATGAGCGTATGCAGAGGACGCTTGACGCAGTCCTAATGCCATTTTCTTGACAAATATGACAAATAGTAATGTTCGGCCATTCAGAGTTTTCCAAGGAAAAATCTCTGTGCAACTCAGGTGGTAACCCCTTCACTACCTAATAGACTCAAGCAAGGCTTTTTACATGACTTTGATTTATGAGGCTGCATATGGCCACAATCTGAAGGCTGGTCAACCAAAGTCACATTTCCTGCCATCTATGAGACCCGTCTGTCTTGGTAACTCTTAGCAGCTGGTTGATGGCACCATGATTATCGCTACCAATGCAGTCAAAGAAACAGAAGAATTGTTCCTTTTCTGATGTTAACAGGAGTAGGTGAATGTACTGTGTGCGAGCCGCATGTGCACCATCCTGCTCTCTTCTGACAGTACTTCCAGCTATACAATCATCACTGCTTAGGATACTCTGCTCTTCAGCCTCTTTAAAACACTTGGGACTCCAATAAAAGGAATAAATATTCCACCAATAAGTTACCACCAATGAGCTAACAAGACAGAATCTTGCATCAACTTCCATAGTTGTGCCTTGCTTTTGTGTATGACCCGAGCCCCACCATCTCCCGCACCCTCCATGTCCCATATCCTTCCCACCATATTCCACACCCAGCCATGTCCCAGGTCTCCTTTGCCATGTCACGAACCCCCTCATGTCCCAAGTCTTCTTCGCCATGTCATGCAACCCCTCATGTCCCAGGTCTCCTTCGCCATGTCACACAACCCTTCATGTCCCATATCCTTCCCCCCATATTCCACACCCAGCCATCTCCCGCACCCTCCATGTCCCATATCCTTCCCACCATATTCCACACCCAGCCATGTCCCAGGTCTCCTTCGACATGTCACACAACCCCTCATGTCCCAAGTCTTCTTCGCCATGTCATGCAACCCCTCATGTCCCAGGTCTCCTTTGCCATGTCACGCAACCCCTCATGTCTCATATTCTTCCCCCAATATTCCACACCCAGCCATGTCCCATGTCTCCTTCACCATGTCCCACAACCCTCCATGTCCCATATCCTTCCCACCATATTCCACACCCAGCAATGCCCCGCAATCCTCCATGTCCCATATCCTTTCCACCATATTCCACACCCAGCCATGTCCCAGGTCTCCTTCACCATGTCATGCAACCCCTCATGTCCCAGGTTTCCTTCGCCATGTCATGCAACCCCTCATGTCCCAGGTCTCCTTCACCATGTCACGCAACCCCCCATGTCTCATATTCTTCCCCCCATATTCCACACCCAGCCATGTCCCATGTCTCCTTCACCATGTCCCACAACCCTCCATGTCCCATATCTTTCCCACCATATTCCACACCAAGTCATGTCCCGCAACCCTCCATGTCACATATCCTTCCCACCATATTCCACACCAAGCCATGTCCCGCAACCCTCCTATTCCACACCCAGCCATGTCCCTTATCTCCTTCACCATGTCCCATTACCCTCCATGTCCCATATCCTTCCCACAATATTCCACACCCAGCCACATCCCAGGCCTCCTTCATCATGTCCCGCCACCCCTCATGTCCCATATCCTTTTCACCATATTCCACACCCTGCCATGTCCCGCAGCCCTCCATGTCCCATATCTTTCCCACCATATTCCACACCCAGCCATGTCCCACAACCCTCCATGTCACATTTTCTTCTCGCCATATTTCACACTCAGCCATGTCCCAGGTCTCCTTCATCATGTTCCGCAACCCTTCATGTCCCTTATCCTTCTCGCCATATTCCACACCCAGCCATGTGCCAGGTCTCCTTTGTGTGTCCCAAAGTCACCCACCATGTCCCATATCCTTCCCGCCATGTCTCACACCCAGCCAAGTCCCAGGTATAGTTCACCATGTCTCACATCCATCATAGTCCCAAATCCCCCCACACTCACACACACCATGTCAAATAGCCAGCCGTTTTCCGTTTCCCCTTCACCAATGTCCTACATCCCTTTCAAAAAATGTCCTGCAGCCAGCCATGTCCCCCACCTTGTCCTGAACCCCCTCATCCAGCCATATTCCACACACCCCAATTATGTCCAGCACACAGCTATATCTCATGTCTCCTTCATGCATTCCCCCCCCCCATGTTTTACACTTTGCCATGTATCCCATCCCCCTCCCCACCATGTCCTGCACCAAGCCATGTCCCACCACCCCAGGCATGTCCCACCAGAGAGGGGCAGCACATCTTTCTTCTATCTCTGGAAAGCACCCCCTCCAATGTTTCATAGCTCTGCGACACCCATTTTCATGCAATAGACTTTAAATGATCCTACTGACCATACAAGCCACAGCCAAGAGACCAACGAGCTATCCCTACCTCCAAGTTCTCCAGCCTGGTCTTCAGACTTTGCAGAGTCTGTCCCAGCTGGGTGAGGGTCTCAGCTGTGGGGGTCCTGGACAGGTCTCCCATGGTGTTCTTGGAGGTCCCAGTCTCCTTCCTCCTGGATCCAGGGGCTGCCCCAGTCTTGGGCTCGTTGGAGGGCACCTCCAGCACTGTCTGCCCTTCACACCTGGCCAGCTTGCCCGTCAAGTCCCTGATAGTGTCCTTCTGATTGATGATGGTCTCCTTCTGCTGGATGACCGTCTCTCTCAGCTGCAGGATGGTGGTCTTCAGGTCCTCGGTGGGACCACTGTTCTGCATGGAGGAGGTGCACATATCCATGTCTAGAGGCACTGAGGTGCAGATGAACCTCGTCTGGGGGAAATTCTGGGCAGATCCTCGCAGGAAGAAGAAGCAGAGGAGGAGGCACCTCCAGCAGGCTCCGGTGATCATGGCTTCTCCTGTGTCCAGCACTGACGGCTCGCTCTGAGCGCGGAACAGTCGTCCGCCTGAGTTCAGCACCAGGAACTGTCCGCTGAGCAACTGCCACTGCAGCACTGCCAGCCTCTTATATAGAGCAGGGAGGGGGCAGAGCCGTCACAGGGGCAGGAATCCCTCCCTGGCTGGGCTTCTAACAGGCAGACACAACTTTACAGGGGGGGTTCAGAGGAAACAGAGGGCTCCCTCCTGCAGCACACAGGGGGGCAATCCTCACACCATGCACCATTGTACTGCAACCAGCAATCTGCTGCACCAAGGGGGCCCAGGGGGGCAGTGAGGGGGGATGGGGTGTTTGGAGGAAGCAGAGGTCCTGGGATACCCTCCCCTGCCATGGTAAGTGCCCAGCAAAGTGTGGAAGATGGTGGGAGGAGGGGAAAACCTCAGGGTATCCCCCAATGCCAGCAAGGGGGCTGCTGCAGGTCTCTCATTATTTTGGAAAAGCCCCAACCGCTGTAATGGTGAGTGTGACTGCAGCGAGGCGTATTGCAGGTGAATGGATGAGGGGGGCTCATCCGCTGCCAATGTAGGACCTGGAAAATCAGAGAATTTCTGTTTATTTTAGGAATTCATATGAGGCTGATAATTTACACAGCGCTGTACATATATTCTACATGTATATATATCCCTGTTCCCAGGAGCTTACAATCTAAGGCTCCTATAAAATGAGAGAATTTATATTTATTATAAGAATTAAAATACAGCCAACAATTTACACATTTATATCATTCCCTGTTCCCAGGAGCTTACAATCTAAGGTCCTTATCTCACATTCATACACATACTAGGGACAATTTTCCTGTCTTTGGAGTGTGGGAGTAAACCGTACTCGGAGAAATCCCACCCAAGCACAGGAAGAACATGCAAACTCCATGCAGGTAATGTCATGGTTGGGATTTGGATGGATGATCCCTGTGCTGCAAAGCAGAAGCTCCAACCTCTAAGCTGCTGTGAATTATGAATTTGAAACCAGAATCCCAGAATGCTGATTTACAGAAAATGACACCAATTGTAAATTCAGGCAACTGCTATTTACTATTCACCAAAATGTAGAGTCTGGGGAATTCTGAGGTGCTTCTGTGCACATATACAAGGACCAGATACACTAGCAGCATGTCCTTGGAATGTGGGGGAAAGCCAGCACAAACACAGGGAGAACATGCAAACTCCATGCAGGTTGGGATTTGAATGGATGATCCAACAGTACCGACCACTAAGCCGCTGTGAACCAGAAGCTTTCAACCTAAATATTCACATGCTAATCTACAAAAAAATAGTTCTTATTCAAAATTCAGGCAACTGGCATGTGGGATTCAGTGAAATGGTGGAGAATTTCGCAGCGATTATATGCAAAGTGCTGCATCTCTACATGCTGATCAACAGAGAAATGTACGTTGTAAAAACAGGCAATTCCCATTGGGAATCGCAACATTTCACCCCAATATCTGCATGCTGGTTGGCAGGCAATCCAGGCAACCGCTATTTACTATCGCAATGGGTGAAAGACAGATTTACTGACGGGTGACAACTCTTCATTTAGCAGTGAAATCGCAGCAGCGTTGTCACCTTGTGGACAAGATAGTCTAAAGCTGGCCATAGATTAAACTGGTTCAGCAGGGACTGGCCGAGATTCGATCGATGGCTGGTTGTACTGAGGTTGGTCCAATGATTAACTTCAGTACAACCAGCCTGCTGGATTTATCGCACACGATTACTGCTGGTGAGTATAGCCTCCAGCAGTCGTGTTCTGCCAGCAAGGAAGGCTCGCTGGCGGCAGAACAAAATAGCGCTGTGGGAGTGTTGAGGGGAGAATTGAGCGATTATTTTTCTTTCCAGCCATGGTAGCAGGAGAGAAAATTGCATCATCTATGGCTTGCTTTTGAGAGATCTGAAGGAAGCACAAATACTAAGCAGTTACAGCAACTGTTTGTTTCACTTTGTAAGAAAAAAAGGCGTGACCCAAATAAATAAAAGCTGATGATTGGACGCACACCCAGTGGTGTCAGTCTGTCCCCACCCCTGTAACTTTCACTCATGCTGGACAGCTTGGTCTGCATGTAAAAATGAAGAAAAATATCAGTAAAAGAACGTGAGATACAAAAGGAATCCATATACTGAATACAATCCTTGCAGGTTTTATCCACATACGGCTTTCAGAACATATATGTGCAATACTTGTCCATTAACCCTTTCAATGTTATTGATGTATGGTGGGGGATGGTAGTGGTGGGGTGGGGATGGTGGGGGATGGTGGTGGGGATGGTGGTGATGGTGGTGGGGTGGGGATGGTGGTGATGGTGGTGGGGTGGGGATGGTGGTGGATGGTGGTGGGGATGGTGGCGGTGGGGGGTGGTGGGGATGGTGGTGGGGATGGTGGTGATGGTGGTGGGGGTGGGGATGGTGGTGGTGGGGGATGGTGGTGGAGATGGTGGTGGTGGTGGGGTGGGGATGGTGGGGGATGGTGGTGGTGGTGGGGAGGGGATGGTGGTGGTGGGGATGGTGGTGGGGTGGGGATGGTAGTGATGGTGGTGGTGGTGGTGGGGATGGTGGGGGATGTTGGTGGTGGGGTGGGGTTTGTTGCTGATGGGGATGGTGGTGGTGGGGGGGGGGTGGTGGTGGGGATGGTAGTGATGGTGGGAATGCTGGTGGTGCTGGGGATGGTGGCGGATGTTGGTGGTGGGGTGGGGTTTGTTGCTGATGGGGATGGTGGTGGTGGTGGGGGGGGGATGGTGGTGGGGTGGGGATGGTAGTGATGGTGGTGGTGGTGGTGGTGGGGGTGGGGGGGATGGTGGGGATGGTGGTGGTGGGAATGCTGGTGGTGGGGGGGATGGTGGGGGATGTTGGTGGTGGGGTGGGGTTTGTTGCTGATGGTGGTGGTGGGGGTGGGGGGGATGGTGGGGATGGTGGGGATGGTGGTGGTGGGAATGCTGGTGGTGGGGGGGATGGTGGGGGATGTTGGTGGTGGGGTGGGGTTTGTTGCTGATGGTGGTGGTGGGGATGGTGGTGGTGGTGGTGGGGGGGGGGGGGTTACACACACTCTGGCTGCTGCAGTATCCAGGAATGTCCGTATAGCTGAATGTTGGCTTTCAGATGGAAGTGATCAGTGACAAGGATTTCATCAATTACGGTTTCTGTTGTCACCATCCCGGCCACTGTAGGAAAGAAGCTAATGGTGCTCAATCTGTGTCTCAGGAGAATGGAGGAGGGACCTCAGGAGGGTGTAATAGACCCCAATGTCTCATTAAAGAGAACCTGTCACTCTAAGGTAAGTAAAAAAATAAAAATTGTCCAAGCACTTTAACCCCTCCAAACATTTGCTCCCCCCCTCCCCCAGGCCCCATGTACATCAATGCACACTGCTGGGGGCACCTAGGAAAAAGAGTTCAGCACACTTGGCAGAGTGAGATCAATAATGCTGGGGTCACCCTTCATGATAAACTCCAATCCCATGACTTGTGAAGGCTTCTACAGCGTCACCATTTCACATGCGATGTTACAGCAACACTGATGGCTACACTTCTCTTTTCTTTGGTGTTGGATGGAGTGGAGAGAGACCCAGGGCCATGAATAAGGGGGTACCACCGTCCTCCTGTACAGGGCCCAGACCAGCAGGGGGTCCCAGGCAGCTAGGAGAATCAGATGTGGACAGGGGGGGGGCAATTACTGGAACCGATCCCCCTGTACAGCTCTCTCTGCAGCAGCTGAAAGACGGCTTCTTCTCCTCTCCCTCCCGCTGGCTTTCAGCTGCTGCAGAGAGAGCTGTACCCCCCCCTCCCCTGCACACCCATCACCCTCCTTGTGCACTGTATGTTTTACCCTGTTGCCCTGGCCCCCCTGTGTGCCCCCACCCCCACAGTGCTGCTGTCATCCCTTCTCTCCTTCCCACTGGCAGCTGCAAGCACACAATAGGATTCCTAAGGATGGTGAGAGGGGGAAGGGTCCGGTCAGGACCACAAGGCAAACAAGGCATTTGAACAGGGCGGCATTTTTCAGGGGGGCAGCAGTACCCCTCGGAAGAAGGGCCACACGTGGCATGGGGACCAGGGGGGATCCGAGAGAGGCTGCAGGCTATGTGATGGTGTATGCCCCGACTCTTGTTCCCGGGGATGTCCAGAGCTGGGCAGATCAGTGTCTTTCTCTCCACGGGATGGGGGTCGGTGGCAGGTGTATGGGGAGTGGTAGTGGAAGACTCTCCCGGGTGGTGGGGGGCAGGGGTGTTGTTGGTAAATGTCAGGCTCTCTCCGGGGGGGGGGGGGGGGAGAGAGGATGGTGGTGTTTGTTGGTGTCAGGCTCTCTCTGGGGGGGGGGGGGGAGAGGATGGTGGTATTTGCTGGTGTCAAGCTCTCTTTAGTGTGGGGGGGGTGTGCTGATTTTTGTGTTGCCTAGGGCAGTACAAGATCTAAATACACCACTGGGTCCAGTAACTATGTCACATTTACCAGCCCCTTCCTTTCCTGAATGGACACAATGATTGATCGGTACCGGTTACTCATTGTGATCATTCATAACTGAAGCATAGTAAACTTTTTTTTTTTTTTGGGGGGGGGAGGACCTGTCAGGTTGTCTGTATGGGGCTCCGTGGTTTCTAATAGCAGCCCTGATTATACCCCCTTCAGCTTTTTTTGCTGTCTGTGTCCCCATTAGGGGGGATTCGTCCTCTCTTTGTCTACTGTTCTTACAGAGAGCGAAAGAAAATCACACATTTTGGGTTGTCACCACAGCAGGAATAGAGGGGAAACCTTCCAATGGGGATTCCTTTCATTTGAAGGAAGACCAGCCAGGAGTTCTAACCTTCCCTTACTCCATCCAGAATGACTTCTACTTTAGGGCTTTACATGTTGGGTATCTATTTGCTTGGCAGAACCTTTCCTTTGATATTTTACCAAACATTGGCTATTATGTTGCCTTTTTATATACATTTTTGACTGAAAATATCTATATTTCATAAACCGCTAATATCATGTGACATAAACATTGGACCTACCAGCATTTTATTCTGCAGGATCTCTGCTTTCAGAAAATATATCAAGTTTTGGGTTTTTAACTGATCTGCTGTCCTAAAATCTATATTTTTCACAAGTACATGAAGATAAAAGCCGCGTGGCTCTGGCAGGGAAATGGTTGATGAATATTCGATGTGCGCTCGCTGGGAGGCCTGTTTAATGATCGTTGAATCGACCAGAAATAACGATGATATAACGGGATCAGCTCTGCCGGCTCCTGTCACCCCATACACAGAGATACACGGATTGAACCCGTGACCACGTCACGCTCTATCCAAACCATGCAGCTGAATTCTGTTTCCCTATAAATAGTCTGTCAGTTCCATGTTTGTGTGTAAAAAAAAGAAATAAAAATTCCAGATGGTGTGCGACTTATCATCCCTCCCCCCCTCCCCCCACGTCGTCATTCAGATCCAGAAAAGAACTGTTTTTGACTTTTTCTGGGGATCTGAATCACGCCGTCTCTGCTATATTTGATCAATATTGGATGGGGGGGGGGGGTTGTCGCTGGGGGTTGTAGTGAGGAGGGGGGTGGAGATGGGAGGCTGACAGATGACAGCTGTACATGGGGGGCATATAATGAGGCGGAATGAGTCAGCTGGCAGGTGGATTCGTAAAACGTAGGAAATCCATATTACATGTCATAGATTAGAAGTCATGTGTCGGGATACACGGGTGTTGCTGGAGGAAGGAGCTCACTCCCTGCTGATTGGCCTCCCTGTCATGGGGATCCTCCAGCTTCACTACTTACATGTCATAGATTCGAAGTCATGTGTCGGGATACACGGGTGTTGCTGGAGGCAGGAGCTCGCTCCCTGTTGATTGGCCTCCCTGTCATGGGGATCCTCCAGCTTTACTACTTACATGTCATACATTCGAAGTCATGTGTCGGGATACATGGGCACTGCTGGAGGAAGGAGCTCGCTCCCTGCTGATTGGCCTCCCTGTCATGGGGATCCTCCAGCTTCACTACTTACATGTCATAGATTAGAAGTCATGTGTCGGGATACACGGGTGTTGCTGGAGGAAGGAGCTCGCTCTCTGCTGATTGGCCTCCCTGTCATGGGGATCCTCCAGCTTCACTACTTACATGTCATACATTCGAAGTCATGTGTCGGGATACACGGGCGTTGCTGGAGGAAGGAGCTCGCTCCCTGCTGATTGGCCTCCCTGTCATGGGGATCCTCCAGCTTCACTACTTACATGTCATAGATTAGAAGTCATGTGTCGGGATACATGGGCACTGCTGGAGGAAGGAGCTCGCTCCCTGCTGATTGGCCTCCCTGTCATGGGGATCCTCCAGCTTCACTACTTACATGTCATAGATTAGAAGTCATGTGTCGGGATACACGGGCGTTGCTGGAGGAAGGAGCTCGCTCCCTGCTGATTGGCCTCCCTGTCATGGGGATCCTCCAGCTTCACTACTTACATGTCATACATTCGAAGTCATGTGTCGGGATACACGGGCGTTGCTGGAGGAAGGAGCTCGCTCCCTGCTGATTGGCCTCCCTGTCATGGGGATCCTCCAGCTTCACTACTTACATGTCATACATTCGAAGTCATGTGTCGGGATACACGGGCGTTACTGGAGGAAGGAGCTCGCTCCCTGCTGATTGGCCTCCCTGTCATGGGGATCCTCCAGCTTCACTACTTACATGTCATACATTCGAAGTCATGTGTCGGGATACATGGGCACTGCTGGAGGAAGGAGCTCGCTCCCTGCTGATTGGCCTCCCTGTCATGGGGATCCTCCAGCTTCACTACTTACATGTCATAGATTAGAAGTCATGTGTCGGGATACACGGGTGTTGCTGGAGGAAGGAGCTCGCTCCCTGCTGATTGGCCTTCCTGTCATGGGGATCCTCCAGCTTCACTACTTACATGTCATACATTCAAAGTCATGTGTCGGGATACACGGGCGTTGCTGAAGGAAGGAGCTCGCTCCCTGCTGATTGGCCTCCCTGTCATGGGGATCCTCCAGCTTCACTACTTACATGTCATAGATTAGAAGTCATGTGTCGGGATACACGGGTGTTGCTGGAGGAAGGAGCTCGCTCCCTGCTGATTGGCCTCCCTGTCATGGGGATCCTCCAGCTTCACTACTTACATGTCATACATTCGAAGTCATGTGTCGGGATACACGGGCGTTGCTGGAGGAAGGAGCTCGCTCCCTGCTGATTGGCCTCCCTGTCATGGGGATCCTCCAGCTTCACTACTTACATGTCATAGATTAGAAGTCATGTGTCGGGATACACGAGTGTTGCTGGAGGAAGGAGCTTGCTCCCTGCTGATTGGCCTCCCTGTCATGGGGATCCTCCAGCTTCACTACTTAATCACCCAAATGGCCCAGATCAGAAGTCTCCACCCCCAGATCAGAAGTCTCCACCCCAAATCAGAAGTCTCCACTCCCCTGATCAGAAGTCTCCACCCCGAATCAGAAGTCTCCACTCCCCTGATCAGAAGTTTCCACCCCCCGGATCAGAAGTCTCCACTCCCCTGATCAGAAGTCTCCACCCCCAGATCAGAAGTCTCCACCCCCCTGATCAAAAGTCTCCACCCTCTGATCAGAAGTCTCCACTCCCCTGATCAGAAGTCTCCACCCCCAGATCAGAAGTGTCCACCCCCCTGATCAGAAGTCTCCACCCTCTGATCAGAAGTCTCCACTTCTGGATCAGAAGTCACCACCCCCAGATCAGAAGTCTCCACCTCCCTGATCAGAAGTCTCCACCCCGGATCAGAAGTCTCCACCCCCTGATCAGAAGTCTCCGCCCCGAACCAGAAGTCTCCGCCCCTGGATCCAAAGTCTCCGCCCCCGGACCAGAAGTATCCATTCCCGGATCAGAAGTCTCCGCCCACCGGATCAGAAGTCTCCGCCCCCTGGGAATGGTCGGCCTTGGTACAGACACACAAGGTGACACACACGGGATACAATGCAAATCAGAGGTTAATGTCCCACATCTGTGGCTTCTTACATCACAATCAGTGTCCGTGTATAAATATATGAAGATGGAACCAGCGCCACGGAAAATATATGTAAAACAATAAGCTGCAAAACCTAATCTATAAACACATATAGGGTGTACAAAGTTTCAAAAAACAGGTTGCGCTTAAATACATACAAATGTGTAACAAAAAATGTGTCAAAACAAACGAATAATAAATAAAAGATAAAGCCCAGCAAAAAAGAAAAGTCCAAAATATATAATGAATGTTCAAATAATCAATGGTGTCCAAAAAATATCACCAAGTGAATCCACCACCAAATCCGGTTGAACAAAACTCACCAGAGCAACATGCTGAGTAAATGAAAAACCAGCATATAAGGTTTGTTGCTCTGGGAGCGATGATCAGTAACACTGGGATAGTGAAAGATGAATTCCAAAGGGTAATACTCTGCAGAGCTGAAAATCCATTCCAAAGATGATTTACTATCCAAAATGAGAGATATCCAAACCGTCACTCCAAAGAAAAAAGTAAAAGATCATTGTGCAGTATGTAATAAAAAGCATCAATCTTTAATGAAGAAATACTTACAAACATGGTGTCCAGACTGACACCAGTATAGTGTGTGATGAAATGCAAGTATCTCAGACCCAGCTAAGCGGACCAGGGGCGTGCTGACATCACATCCAAAGGCTCCCCCCTACGCATTTCGTCCTCACGGGGCGTGTTACTGATCATCGCTCCCAGAGCAACAAACCTTATATGCTGGTTTTTCATTTAATCAGCATGTTGCTCTGTTGAGTTTTGTTCAACCGGTTTTGGTGGTGGATTCACTTGGTGATATTTTTTGGACACCATTGATTATTTGAACATTCATTATATATTTTGGACTTTTCTTTTTTGCTGGGCTTTATCTTTTATGTATTATTCGTTTGTTTTGACACATTTTTTGTTACACATTTATATGTATTTAAGCGCAACCCGTTTTTTGAATCGGTGTATAAATAGTCAGTGAGTTTGTTAGCTCTTACGTGGAAGCACTGAGCAGGCTAGATACTGAACCATGGGGAGCAGAAAAGAAATGTCAAAAGTCCTGTATAATAAGGTAATGGAACTTTATAAAGAGGGAAAAGGACATAAGAAGATGTTCAAAGCCTTGAATATGCCAATTATCACTTCCACTAAGAAGTAAAAAATTCAGGGATCTCTTGATACCAAGCCAAGGTCAGGTAGACCAAGAAAGATGGCAGCCACAACTGCCAGAGGAATTGTTCGGGATACAAAGGGAAACCCACAGGTAACCACAAGAAAAATCCAGGCTGTTCTGGAAAAAGACAGTGTGATTGTGTTGAAGGAGCACAGTATGATGACACTTGAACAAAAATGAGCTGCATGGTGGAGGTGCCAGAAAGAAGCCTTTACTGCATCAATGACAAAAAGGCCTGGTTAAGCATGTCAAGGGGTTGTCAGTCATATTGTAGCCGGGCTTTTTTGTGTCATTGGTGCAGTAAAAGCTTCTTTCTGGCACCTCCACCATGCAGCTCATTCTTGTTCAAGTATCACCGTATTGTACTGCTTAAAAACAACCACACCGTCTTTTTCCAGAGCAGCCTGGATTTCTTTTGAGGTTGCCTGTGGGGTTGTCTTTAATAGGTGATTGAACAGCACTGATTGGCATATTCAAGGCTTTGGACATCTTTTTATGTCCTTTTCCATCTTTATAAAGTTCCATTACCTTGTTATGCAGGACTTTTGACCGTTTTTTTTTTTATCCCCATGGCTCTGTATCTAGCCTAGTCAGTGCTTCCATGTGAGAGCGAACAAACTCACCGACTATTTATACACTGACACTGATTGTGATGTAAGAAGTCACAGATGTGGGACATTAACCTCTAATTGTCATTGTAACCCGCATGTGTCAGAGACTTCTGATCTGGGGGTGGAGACTTCTGATCCGGGGGGGGAGACTTCTGATCTGGGGTGGAGACTTCTGATCTGGGGGGCGGAGACTTCTGATCCGGGGGCGGAGGCTTCTGATCCGGGGGCGGAGACTTCTGATCCGGGGTGGAGACTTCTGATCCGGGGGTGGAGACTTCTGATCCAGGGGTGGGGACTTCTGATCTGGGGTGGAGACTTCTGATCTGGGGTGCGGAGACTTCTGATCCGGGGGCGGAGGCTTCTGATCCGGGGGTGGAGACTTCTGATCCGGGGGGGAGACTTCTGATCTGGGGTGGAGACTTCTGATCTGGGGTGCGGAGACTTCTGATCCGGGGGCGGAGGCTTCTGATCCGGGGGTGGAGACTTCTGATCCGGGGTGGAGACTTCTGATCCGGGATGGAGACTTCTGATCTGGGGGGCGGAGACTTCTGATCCGGGGGCGGAGGCTTCTGATCCGGGGGTGGAGACTTCTGATCTGGGGGTGGAGACTTCTGATCTGGGGGCGGAGGCTTCTGATCTGGGGGTGGAGACTTCTGATCTGGGGGCGGAGGCTTCTGATCTGGGGGCGGAGGCTTCTGATCCGGGGGCGGAGGCTTCTGATCCGGGGGTGGAGACTTCTGATCTGGGGGTGGAGACTTCTGATCCGGGATGGAGACTTCTGATCTGGGGGGCGGAGACTTCTGATCCGGGGGCGGAGGCTTCTGATCCGGGGGTGGAGACTTCTGATCTGGGGGTGGAGACTTCTGATCTGGGGGCGGAGGCTTCTGATCTGGGGGTGGAGACTTCTGATCTGGGGGCGGAGGCTTCTGATCTGGGGGCGGAGACTTCTGATCCGGGGGCGGAGGCTTCTGATCCGGGGGTGGAGACTTCTGATCTGGGGGTGGAGACTTCTGATCCGGGATGGAGACTTCTGATCTGGGGGGCGGAGACTTCTGATCCGGGGGCGGAGGCTTCTGATCCGGGGGTGGAGACTTCTGATCTGGGGGTGGAGACTTCTGATCTGGGGGCGGAGGCTTCTGATCTGGGGGTGGAGACTTCTGATCTGGGGGCGGAGGCTTCTGATCTGGGGGCGGAGGCTTCTGATCTGGGGGGCGGAGACTTCTGATCCGGGGGCGGAGGCTTCTGATCTGGGGGGCGGAGACTTCTGATCCAGGGGTGGAGACTTCTGATCTGGGACATTTGGGGGACTTCTGTTATCATTAGGATTTAAAATGCAGCCAAACAACTCTGTGATAATAAATGGCGTCACATGATCACCGTCCTTCAATAAAAGAGCATTTTTTGGCAGATCCGTCATATTATCATTATCAATGCCAACATTTCACAATTTCTGCCGGGGGAGGGACGTTTTGGAGCACATCTGTATGTTGGAGGATCCCAAGAGGTGGAATGCAGTTCTATACTGTATGGGAATTGGAGAAGAAAGTGGCGGCCGAGGCGCGGACACTTTACACCGATCGATATTTCTTCGCTCTCAGCGATCTATAGACGTTTTCTTTCTTTATTGTGGTTTATTGGTCATACAAATGTGCAGATCAGATTGATACATCGAGTGGGAGGCGCAGCAATATTCCTCTTCTCACTTAATAAAGGAAGATTCTTCTTCATTAAAATGACTTTTTTGTCTCCTGAGCCCGGTCCCAAAGCTGCCGCCATCTTTTTGTGGGTGTTTCCTTGACTATCTGGCTGCTACGGAGACACCCATGCATGTACCCTTAAGCCACGCCCCCCACTCACCTCCTCCTCCCAGCTATTTGAGGGACAGCAGCAGGAACCTATGGCTACACGGCCCTCACTATCCACCTCTGCAGCCTGGAAGGTCGGAGGAAGATGGAGTGCAGGTAAATGTTGGGGGTGGGGGGCACCAAATGGTTCTGGGACATTCTTTACCCTAATGCAGAAAATGCATTCCTTATATTAAGGTAAACAACGCTCCATGACCTGTCCTACCCCCTCCCCCCATCCATAGACACTTACCTGGCTCCATGTCACCACCACCAGCATCACTTACCTACTTTCACAGAAGAAACTAAGGACAGTGAAGCCATTGGCTCCTGCTGCCATCAGTCAGACTCCTGGAGGTGGGACTGGGGGCGTGGCTTTGTGGTACTGGACCCGAGGGGTTCGAGCATGCACAGGTTCCTCCTTAGTGTCTGGTTTGCTACAGGAAGGGCTTAAGGAGGGGAGGAGCCAACTGCACCAACAGGGACTGATGGAGGAGGAGAAAGTGTTGTGTCTGTACAATGTTGTTGCACTTGGTAGGTAAGTGTTCCCTCACTTTTAGCTATAGTATAGTCTCATAGTCCCACAGTTCCATAGTCCCCTAGATCCAATATTCCATAGTCCCATAGTCCCCTAATCTCATAGTTCCAAAGCCCCAAAGTCCCAAAATCTCATAGTCCCCTAATCTCATAGTTCCATAGCCCCAAAGACCTATAGTTCCAAAGCCCCAAAGTCCCAAAGTCTCATAGTCCCATAATCTCATAGTTCCATAGTCCCAAAGTCCTATAGTTCCATTGTTCCATAGTTCCATAGCCCCAAAGTCCCATAGTCCCAAAGTCTCATAGTCCCATAGTCCCATAGTTCCATAATCTCATAGTTCCATAGTCCCATAGTCCCAAAGTCTCATAGTCCCATAGTTCCATAACCCCAAAGTCCCATAGTCTCATAGCTCCATAGTCCCATAGCTCCATAACCCCAAAGTCCCAAAGTCCCATAGCCCCATAGTTCCATAGCCCCATAGCGCCATAGCCCCATAGCTCCATAGTTCCATAGCCCCATAGCCCCATAGCTCCATAGCCCCATAGCTCCATAGCCCCATAGCCCCATAGCTCCATAGCCCCATAGCTCCATAGCCCCATAGCTCCATAGCCCCATAGCTCCATAGCCCCATAGCTCCATAGTTCCATAGCCCCATAGCCCCATAGCCCCATAGCTCCATAGCCCCATAGCCCCATAGCTCCATAGTCTCATAGCCCCATAGTTCCATAGCCCCATAGCTCCATAGTCTCATAGCCCCATAGTTCCATAGCCCCATAGTTCCATAGCCCCATAGCCCCATAGCTCCATAGTCTCATAGCCCCATAGTTCCATAGCCCCATAGCTCCATAGTTCCATAGCTCCATAGTCTCATAGCCCCATAGTCCTGTAGTTCCGTAGCCCCATAGCTCCATAGCCCCATAGCTCCATAGTTCCATAGTCCCATAGCTCCATAGCCCCATAGCCCAATAGTCCCATAGCTCCATAGTTCCATAGCCCCATAGCTCCATAGTTCTATAGCCCCATAGCTCCATAGTCCCATAGCCCCATAGCTCCATAGTTCTATAGCCCCATAGCTCCATAGTCCCATAGCCCCATAGTTCCATAGTCCTATAGCCCAATAGCTCCATAGTCCCATAGCCCCATAGCCCCATAGCCCCATAGTTCCATAGTCCCATAGCCCCATAGCCCCATAGCTCCATAGCCCCATAGCTCCATAGTCCCATAGTTCCATAACCCCATAGTTCCATAGTCCCATAGTACCATAGCCCCATAGTCCCATAGTCCCATAGCTCCATAGTTCCATAGTCCCATAGTCCCATAGTTCCATAGTCCCATAGCTCCATAGTTCCATAGTCCCATAGCCTCATAGCCCCATAGCCCCATAGTTCCATAGCCCCATAGTCCCATAGCCCCATAGCCCCATAGTTCCATAGTTCCATAGTCCCATAGTCCCATAGCCCCATTGCTCCATAGTCCCATAGCCCCATAGTCCCATAGCCCCATAGCTCCATAGTTCCATAGTCCCATAGCCCCATAGTCCCATAGCTCCATAGTTCCATAGCCCCATAGTCCCATAGCCCCATAGTCCCATAGCCCCATAGTTCCATAGTCCCATAGTCCCATAGCCCCATAGTTCCATAGTCCCATAGTTCCATAGTCCCATAGTCCCATAGTCCCATAGCCCCATAGTTCCATAGTTCCATAGTCCCATAGCTCCATAGTCCCATAGTCCCATAGTTCCATAGTCCCATAGCTCCATAGTCCCATAGCCCCATAGCCCCATAGTCCCATAGCCCCATAGTTCCATAGCCCCATAGTCCCATAGCCCCATAGTCCCATAGCTCTATAGTCCCATAGCCCCATAGCCCCATAGTCCCATAGCCCCATAGTCCCATAGTCCCATAGTTCCATAGCCCCATAGTTCCATAGTCCCATACCTGGTAAGATTGACCATGGAAGGTTTTTGAATGCAGAGAATTCATGAAGGTAAAAGCCGTTCTGCCTATAGAGCCCCTTTGATGATTAGTTTGGGGGGGCTGTATCTCCTCCGCAGGTCGGCGGTCTCTTCTCCACTCCATCACGCCTGCCATTCATTGAAAGTTGCGTGTTCTTCCACTTGTACGGTTTGTTACGCCGCAGTCATTCCGTGGCGGGGAGTCGGCAGAATGTGTTCAGAGACGGTTTTATTCTGCAAAGAACAACAAATCATAATAGAGCCGCCATCCCTCCCCGCACCCGGAGCTACCCCATCCCCCCCAGCTCTCCCGCTGTGCCTTCTCTATCTTCTTTTATTAGGAAGGCACAGAATTGGGGGAGAAGAATCTTCGATTTACACTGACAGCAGATAAAGTCCAATCACTGCCCGGCGCACGTATTGATGAAGCGGCCGTCCAATCATCTCCAATAGAGCGCCGCTTATCGAAGACTACAGAATACGCCTTTGTAGGAAGGCGCCATCGATGAGGTCACCACAAACATCGTTCTGTATGGATATTCCACCCATTGGGGAGATTTACCCCTCACCTCCAGTGGGGTCACCATACAGGAAATGAGCAGAACCTTGAGAAAGGGAACAAACAGCTACAAATTCCCTTTTATTAAAGAACTCCAGACAAAAATAACAAAAACAAAATTAAAAGTACCAAAACCAATCTTTACTGCAATATTCACCTTCTATCCAGAGATTCCAGCAGTATTGTTTTCCTGCCACTAAGTGTCCTCAGTTTGATGGCCAGCATCACCCAGCCCACTTCCTCTGAGCCCAGGTCATCCTGGACCCACCCCCAGCCTGTGACTGGACAGTAAAAGGAGAAGCAGCACAGTGATGAGCTCATCTCTCTGTCACTCTGCTCTCCCCTCCTATCAGCACGCTTTATGTTAGCACTTGAACTGTTTGGCTCCATGTGCTGCTTTCTTGTCTCACACTCCAGCTCTGCTGTACAGAGACTGTAAGTGGCTGATACCGGGTCACCTTCAGGTACCTACGCTGCTTGTATTTAAAGAATTCATGTAAGATTCATGCACAGCAGAAATTTTATACAGCATAGTTACCGGACACTTTCCTGCACCCGGGGAGCCGCATGTGCCGTGTACAGCCTGACATACAAGTGAATAGCTGTACGCAGCCGTGCTCTTGTCAACACCAATACCTCTTCTCATCAATGTTCACCCGCCATCCAACCTATTCTCCAAACCCAGGAATGTCCTCAGGACCTGGAACCTATTGACTCCTTTGTGCTGCTTCCTCTTCTCACACTCCAGCCCTGCTGTACAGAGACTACAAGAGGCCAACACCTGGCCACATTCAGGGACATACACTGCTTGATAAATGAAGGAGCTGCATTCATTTGTGTCTTTTATATCTACCAGGAGCTCAGCTTTAGTGAACAGTGGAGCCTCTGTCAGGGTTTCATTTCTATCTGTCTGTCCCTATTAGGGAGATTTTTTGACACTTCCTGTATGACAATCAGAAAAAAAACAAAAAGGCAGAGCTCATCTATGAGTATCAAGAGTTGAACAGGAAACTCGAGATCAATGTATGCAGGCAATGCCAAATTTATAAGGGTACAAAAAGGGAACACTGCCCTGAGCCCCCCTGACAGAAGGGCCCCACCTATAAAAAATATAAAATACTAATAAATAATAATAACATGTATAATAATATTAATTCTATAATGAGCTCAGTAGCACTCTATGTATTTTGGGGCACGCATTGCTCCCTCTTCAGGAGTATAGTGTCAGGACAGGAAGTGATTGGAGATCTGGTAATGGGTGGAACCGCTGTCTGTATCCTGTTGGATGGATTTCCTGACACTTCCTGTCCTGGAGACACCACAGGAAGTGAGAGCAAATCTCTTAAAAGTGAAGGAAATTCCCCCTTGAGACAGGGAACACTTGGATGTGTATGGAGGAGCACCCGGTACAAAAATACATTTCACTTAAAGGTCTGTTTAAACATTTAATATTGGAGAACATCAAATACAGCCAACGTGTTTCGGGGGAAAACCTCCCCCTTCGTCAGGGCTGGAGATCACTACAGAATACCCCAAGGGACCCGAGTGATGAAGACTAACGTTTCCTAATGGCACTCGGAGAGGCCTGCTGAGTCTGGGGCTGATACTGGCCCCTAAATAGGCATCACACCCCATTTGTCATTTTACAGTTAGGTGTTCCTGCTATTTCGGCAGACTACAAATCCAATGATATGCAGAAGGTTAGGTATCTGGAGTGCTTTCATATCATTCGGTAGACTACAGATCCCCCCCCACCAATGTTATGCAGAAGGCTGGTATCCTGGAGTGCTTTCATATCATTCGGTAGACTACAGATCCCCCCCCACCAATGTTATGCAGAAGGCTGGTATCCTGGAGTGCTTTCATATCATTCGGTAGACTACAGATCCCCCCCCACCAATGTTATGCAGAAGGCTGGTATCCTGGAGTGCTTTCATATCATTCGGTAGACTACAGATCCCCCCCCCCACCAATGTTATGCAGAAGGTTGGGTAGCTGGAGTGCTTTCATATCATTCGGTAGACTACAGCAGTTCCATTGGCAGCCATACATGCCCACGCCATGACACTACCACCACCATGATCACTGATGAGGTGGTATGCTGAGGACCATGAGCAGTTCCTTCTCCATACTCTTCTCTTCCCATCACTCTGGTACAAGTTGATGTCGGTCTCATCTGTCCATAGGATGTTGTTCCAGAACTGTGAAGGCTTTTTTACATGTCGTTTGGCAAACTCTAATCTGGCCTTCCTGTGTTTGAGGCTCACCAATGGTTTCCATCTTGTGGTGAACCCTCTGTATTCACTCTGGTGAAGTCTTCTCTTGATTGGTGACTTTGACACACATACACCTACCTCCTGGAGGGTGTTCTTGATCTGGCCAACTGTTGTGAAGGGTGTTTTCTTCACCAGGGAAAGAATTCTTCGCTCATCCACCACAGTTGTTTTCCGTGGTCTTCCGGGTCTTTTGGTGTTGCTGAGCTCACCGGTGCGTTCCTTCTTTATAAGAATGTTCCAAACAGTTGTTTTGGCCACGCCTAATGTTTTTGCTATCTCTCTGATGGGTTTGTTTTGTTTTTTCAGCCTAATGATGACTTCACTGATAGTGACAGCTCTTTGGATCTCATCTTGAGAGTTGACAGCAACAGATTCCAAATGCAAATAGCACACTTGACATGAACTCTGGACCTTTTATCTGCTCATTGTAATTGGGATAATGAGGGAATATGGCCATGGAACAGCTGAGAAGCCAATTGTCCCATTACTTTTGGTCCCTTAACAAGTGGGAGGCACATATGCAAACTGTTGTAATTCCTACACCGTTCACCTGATTTGGATGTAAATGCCCTCAAATTAAAGCTGACAGTCTGCAGTTAAAGCACATCTTGTTTGTTTCATTTCAAATCCATTGTGGTGTATAGAGTCAAAAATGTTAGAATTGTGTCGATGGCCCAATATTTATGGACCTGACTGTATGTTACTGGCAGGATCACCGGGGTGAACACAATGGCAAAAAACCTGAAAAAAAGAAGATGAATGCAGCCACCACATTGAAGCATTGGAAGCTGCACATGGCATTGAAGAGCCTTTAATTGTTCCTAATGCAATCACATAAAGACAGCCATCGGGTTTGGGGGGGTTTGGGGGTAACAGACTCCCCTCCATCCTGATGAATGTAATAAGGACTTGAATGATAACTAACTGGATCTTCATTTATTGGGGTGCAAAACCTCCTCCTGGAGGGAATTCTGACCATCTACTCTCTGCCTGCCATTCATCCTATCCCATCCCATCCAAAGGAAAGCTTTCCATCCCAACCAATGGGGATCCATCGAATGATCGAGTCCATTCTTCCAAGCCCCGATGAAGGGGAGTGTTGTCACCCCGAAATGTGTCGCTATGAAAAACAACCAATGGGGATCCATCTAATGATCGAGTCCATTCTTCCAAGCCCCGATGAAGGGGAGTGTTGTCACCCCGAAATGTGTCCCTATGAAGAACAACCAATGAGGATCCATCTAATGATCAAGTCCATTCTTCCAAGCCCCGATGAAGGGGAGTGTTGTCACCCCGAAATGTGTCGCTATGAAGAACAATCAATAGGGATCCATCTAATGATCGAGTCCATTCTTCCAAGCCCCGATGAAGGGGAGTGTTGTCACCTCGAAATGTGTCGCTATGAAGAACAACCAATGAGGATCCATCTAATGATCGAGTCCATTCTTCCAAGCCCCGATGAAGGGGAGTGTTGTCACCCCAAAATGTGTCGCTATGAAGAACAATCAATGGGGATCCATCTAATGATCGAGTCCATTCTTCCAAGCCCCAATGAAGGGGAGTGTTGTCACCTCGAAAGGTGTCGCTATGAAGAACAATCAATGGGGATCCATCTAATGATCGAGTCCATTCTTCCAAGCCCTGATGAAGGGGAGTGTTGTCACCTCGAAATGTGTCGCTATGAAGAACAATCAATGGGGATCCATCTAATGATCGAGTCCATTCTTCCAAGCCCCGATGAAGGGGAGTGTTGTCACCCCGAAATGTGTCGCTATGAAAAACAACCAATGGGGATCCATCTAATGATCGAGTCCATTCTTCCAAGCCCCGATGAAGGGGAGTGTTGTCACCCCGAAATGTGTCCCTATGAAGAACAACCAATGAGGATCCATCTAATGATCAAGTCCATTCTTCCAAGCCCCGATGAAGGGGAGTGTTGTCACCCCGAAATGTGTCGCTATGAAGAACAATCAATAGGGATCCATCTAATGATCGAGTCCATTCTTCCAAGCCCCGATGAAGGGGAGTGTTGTCACCTCGAAATGTGTCGCTATGAAGAACAACCAATGAGGATCCATCTAATGATCGAGTCCATTCTTCCAAGCCCCGATGAAGGGGAGTGTTGTCACCCCAAAATGTGTCGCTATGAAGAACAATCAATGGGGATCCATCTAATGATCGAGTCCATTCTTCCAAGCCCCAATGAAGGGGAGTGTTGTCACCTCGAAAGGTGTCGCTATGAAGAACAATCAATGGGGATCCATCTAATGATCGAGTCCATTCTTCCAAGCCCTGATGAAGGGGAGTGTTGTCACCTCGAAATGTGTCGCTATGAAGAACAATCAATGGGGATCCATCTAATGATCGAGTCCATTCTTCCAAGCCCCGATGAAGGGGAGTGTTGTTACCCCGAAATGTGTCACTATGAAGAACAACCAATGAGGATCCATCTAATGATCGAGTCCATTCTTCCAAGCCCTGATGAAGGGGAGTGTTGTCACCCCGAAATGTGTCGCTATGAAGAACAATCAAAGGCACTTTGGACCCTTCCTTGAGGTTTGGCCCCATTTTTCGTCTATACTTTGAGTTGCTCTCAGGCACCCATTGAGGGAGGCCTGTGAGAGCCGGTGAGCTCGGTGGAAATGTCGGATTCCGGGATAATGAATGTCATTTGTTTTATTTTCCCATAATTCCACTTTAGATGATGGGATGTTCAGCGCAGTCATAGAAGGTGGGACAGTTGCTTGGGAGGCACATGGGGGGCACATAACTGAAGTCTGACCTTCTCAATGAAGGGAGACACAAACTTTTTTTTATCAATGAGTCGGAAGGGACGTAGACCCCCGTCCTTCCAATCATTGGCTTTTCCCATCCAAAGGCGCTATTTTTATCCACGCAATGCATGTAACGCACACCGGTCCCATCCAAGTCCGTCCTGGAAGTCAGAGCGTCCATTAGGCATTTGAGCTTCCTATTTTCCCATCCCCCACCAGTCCCCAGGGGGTGAAATCCAGGATGTTTTCCATTAAGATGAAAGTCTCAGGTTCCTTCTTCATCCTGGGTGGGACTGGGACATCGAACGTACGTGCAGCGAAGATTTAACTCATTCCTTGGTATATGAGCCAGCGGATCCAAAAATAAGATGTTCGTCATCACCCGCGAGACTCGGGCATCACCCATTGGATGGCAGTCACATGGGGCCCTATGAGCTTTGATCGGAGCCCCTGTCCTGGGTATTCATCTCCCGGAGTCGATTCCAGGCATTGACTAATGATCTGTACTGGGATCTTCTACAAAGATTTGTGGAGCTGTGAGCAGTGCAGCATCAGGGATGGTGGGAACCCCTCATACAACTGATCCATCCGTCATGACTTCCCATATGGAGAACTGCAGGGAACCAGAACAAGAAAAGCTTTCCGCAGTCTCGGGTCCCCTGTTGGTGGAGAGCTGCAGAGAGTCTTGTGATGGAGGTGGTCCAAGTATACAAGCCATGGGTAGTGTTTCCTGGCCAGCTCTGGTTACAGAACATTGATATTTGTGGAAGTCTCTGGACTCAGCTCAGCTCCATGTATGGCTGTTACATTGTTGCACCTTGGCCCAACAGTATATATGTGCCGTATCTGTGGGATCCTGTGGAAGGTGACAATCACTGCCACAGCTACTACACTGCTACTACAGTGATCCCCACTGTATGCCGGTTCCTGCCCTGCTGCATATTGGACATAGAGGGGCGCTCTGCCACAGCTACTACACTGCTACTACACTGATCCCCACTGTATGCCGGTTCCTGCCCTGCTGCATATTGGACATAGAGGGGCGCTCTGCCACAGCTACTACACAGCTACTACACTGATCCCCACTGTATGACGAGTCCTGTCCTGCTGCATATAGGACATAGAGGGGCGCTCTGGCACAGCTACTACACTGATCCCCACTGTATGCCGGTTCCTGCCCTGCTGCATATAGGACATAGAGGGGCGCTCTGCCACAGCTACTACACTGCTACTACACTGATCCCCACTGTATGCCGGTTCCTGCCCTGCTGCATATAGGACATAGAGGGGCGCTCTGCCACAGCTACTACACTGCTACTACACTGATCCCCACTGTATGCCGGTTCCTGCCCTGCTGCATATAGGACATAGAGGGGCGCTCTGCCACAGCTACTACACTGATCCCCACTGTATGCCGGTTCCTGCCCTGCTGCATATAGGACATAGAGGGGCGCTCTGCCACAGCTACTACACAGCTACTACACTGATCCCCACTGTATGCCGGTTCCTGCCCTGTTGCATATTGGACATAGAGGGGCGCTCTGCCACAGCTACTACACAGCTACTACACTGATCCCCACTGTATGACGAGTCCTGTCCTGTTGCATATTGGACATAGAGGGGCGCTCTGCCACAGCTACTACACAGCTACTACACTGATCCCCACTGTATGACGAGTCCTGTCCTGCTGCATATAGGACATAGAGGGGCGCTCTGCCACAGCTACTACACAGCTACTACACTGATCCCCACTGTATGCCGGTTCCTGTCCTGCTGCATATTGGACAGAGAGGGGCGCTGCGCTGCATAGGGACTCTTCACAGCATTCTTCTCAGTGTAAGGTGTCCTCTGATTGGATGAGGTGGAGAGGCAGCATTAGGAGCGTTCAAATCACATCTTCCATCCGACTTTGAAATCGTGCGACTTCAGGTGACGATAGACAACGATCCCGTCCAATCCCATGCGAGCCAAAAACATTCCAATATGTGGGTGTCCTCCCACACCAGCACCCCTCTGTGCCCATTATGAGGGGTTCCCACCATCCCTGTGCTGAGGTCCCGGGTCTGTACACCCGCTGTGCCCATTATGAGGGGTTCCCACCATCCCTGTGCAGAGTTCCCGGGTCTGTACGTCCGCTGTGCCCATTATAAGGGATTCTTACCATCCCTGTGCTGAGGTCCCGGGTCTGTACACCCGCTGTGCCCATTATGAGGGGTTCCCACCATCCCTGTGCCCATTTTCAGATTTAATAGGCAAAGAATTATCTAAACATTGGCAGTGGGGGTCAGCGGGGGTCAGTGGGGGCCGTGGGGGCAGTGGGGTCAGTGCTGCCCAGAGGGACATGTGGGGGTCAGTGGTGCCCGAAGGGACATGTGGGGGTCAGCGGTGCCCGGAGGGACATGTGGGGGTCAGCGGGGGTCAGCGGTGCCCGGAGGGACATGTGGGGGTCAGCGGTGCCCGGAGGGACATGTGGGGGTCAGCGGTGCCCAGAGGGACATGTGGGGGTCAGTGGGGGTCAGCGGTGCCCAGAGGGACATCTGGGGGTCAGCGGTGCCCAGAGGGACATGTGGGGGTCAGCGGTGCCCGGAGGGACATGTGGGGGTCAGTGGGGGTCAGCGGTGCCCAGAGGGACATGTGGGGGTCAGCGGTGCCCGGAGGGACATGTGGGAGTCAGCGGTGCCCGGAGGGACATGTGGGGGTCAGTGGGGGTCAGCGGTGCCCAGAGGGACATGTGGGGGTCAGCGGTGCCCGGAGGGACATGTGGGGGTCAGCGGTGCCCGGAGGGACATGTGGGGCCCCGGTGGTGGTGAATTACAGAACAGAAATGGCCGGAAGTTCCTGGAAATTACATTTCATTGCGGATTTCTTCAGAAGACAAGCTCCTCCCATCGGTGTCATGATATCATGGTCGGGATTCAAACTGATAACCACTATGCTACTGCAAATCTAGGAACCTATCAGCATAGAGTGTGGGAGGAAACCGGTCCTCCACCCCCCATAACTGAGCTACTCCATCCCCTCTTACAGAGGGTCCTCTACCCCCCATAACTGAACTCCTCAATTCCCTATAACTGGGGGTCCACCACCCCCCATAACTGAGCTCCTCCATCCCCCCTAACTGAGGGTCCTCCACCCCCTATAACTGTGCTCCTCCATTCCCTCTAACTGAGGGTCCTCCACCCCCCATAACTGAGCTCCTCAATTCCTCATAACTGAGGGTCCTCTACCCCCCATAACTGAGCTCCTCAATTCCTCATAACTGAGGGTCCTCCACCCCCCATAACTGAGCTGCTCCATCCCCTCTAACTGAGGGTCCTCCACCCCCCATAACTGCGCTCCTCAATTCCCTGTAACTGAGGGTCCACCACCCCCCATAACTGAACTCCTCCATCCCCTCTAACTGAGGGTCCTCCACCCCCCATAACTGAGCTCCTCAATTCCTCATAACTGAGGGTCCTCCAACCCCCCATAACTGAGCTCCTCAATTCCCCATAACTGAGGGTCTTCCACCCCCCATAACTGAGCTCCTCCATCCCCTCTAATTGAGGGTCCTCCAACCCCCCATAACTGAGCTCCTCAATTCCCCATAACTGAGGGTCTTCCACCCCCATAATTGAGCTCCTCCATCCCCTCTAACTGAGGGTCCTCCACCCCCCATAACTGAGCTCCTCAATTCCCCATAACTGAGGGTCTTCCACCCCCCATAACTGAGCTCCTCAATTCCCCATAACTGAGGGTCCTCCACCCCCCCAAAACTGAGCTCCTCCATTCCCCATAACTGAGCTCCTCCACCCCCCATAACTGAACTCCTCTATTCCCTCTAACTGAGGGTCCACAATTCCCCATAACTGAGGGTCCTCCATCCCCCATAACTGAGCTCCTCCATCCCCTCTAACTTAGGGTCCTCCACCCCCCCATAACTGAGCTCCTCAATTCCCCATAACTGAGCTCCTCCACTCCGCCATAACCAAGCTACTCAATTCCCCATAACTGAGGGTCCTCCACCCCCACATAACTGAGCTCCTCCATCCCCCATAACGGAGCACCTCCACCCCTCGTAACTGAGCTCCTCCATCTCCCATAACTGAGGTCCTCCACCCCCCATAACTGAGGGTCCTCCATTCCCCATTACTGTGGGTCCTCCACCCCCCCATAACTGAGCTCCTCCATCCCCCATAACTGAGGGTCCTTCATCTCCCATAACTAAGCTCCTCCATCCCCCCTAACTGAGGGTCCTCCATCACCCATAATGGAGCTCCTCCATCCCGCATAGATAAGCTCCTTCATCCCCCATAACTGAGCTCTTACGCCCCCATAACTAAACTCCTCCTTCTCTCATATCTTAGGGTCCTTCATCCCCCATAACTGAGCTCCACCATCCCCCATAACTGAGCTCCTCCATAACTGAGCTCCTTCATTCCCCATAACTGAGCTCAATTCCCCATAAGTGATGGTCCTCCATCCCCCATAACTGTGGGTCTTCCATCCTCATAACTGAGCTCCTCCATCCCCCATAACTGAGCGTCCTCCATCCCTCACAACTGAGGGTCCTCCATGCCCCAAAACCGAGGGTCCTCCATCCCTCACAACTGAGGATCCTCCATCCCTCACAACTGAGGGTCCTCCATATCCTGTAATTGAGGGTCCTTCATCCCTCATAACTGATGTCCTCCATCTTTCATTACGAGGGTCCTCCATCCCCATAACCAAGGGTCCTTCATTCCCCATAACTGAGCTCCTCCATCCCCAAAATTGTGCCTCCTCCATCCCCCATAACTGAGCTCCTCCATCAACGTATTCGTTTTGTTGCCCTTCTCCGGACTCTCCAGTTCCAGTACATCCTGAGGACTGGTGACCAGAAATGGACAGCATACTCACGATGTCTCCACTCCTTCCTGTAGTTTTCTTTAGTGGGTGGAGCCTATTGGGCCCCTCCCACAGCTTTGCTCTCTGTACAGGATCTGTACAGCACAGTGATGATGGCACGTCTACATTTACAAGGTAATATCTGGGTTTGTAAAGTCATGTGGTGCACACACAGTACATTTCCCCCCAGATATGGGGGGTGGGATTGGGGGGGTAGTCTCACTGGTAACATATCCCAGAGGTACAGGAATCCAGGGGCTTGCTCAGCACTCCAGGTTCCACCTCTACCTAAAATATCACTTCTTGGTGGAGTGACTCTCTGGGGTGGATCCTGGAATGGATTTATGGACAGGTTTTCCCCCTGCAGATGAAATCTATACTCCATTATTTCTCTTGCAGAGTAAAGCCGGCTCCTGCATATCAATCAGCCGGCTGCTCCTGCCCTCATTTCAACTCTCAGCCATAAACCGGCCTGGAGCCACAATTCAGGGCTTCTTTATGTGGCTCCCGTCTTTCACACTTTCCCCCTCCGTCCCCCTCGCCTCTCATTCTCACAAAAGCCAGCAATGTACAGTGTGTGTATTACACTAATGAGGAGCTGACCCCCTTTAATATATGGGCCCCCCCAAGTCTGCAGGCGGTGGGCCGCACACATCACCACTAATAATTAATGCATCTGCATGTTGCATAACACCTAGAAAGCTCTATGAGCGCCTCCTGCTCGGCACCCATCAATATTACATTACCTCGGCTGAGGCCAGGATGCAGATCCATGAAATATTCAATCTGGGCCTTAAAAATGCAGAATTCTGCGAGACGGCGAACGTGTTGTGTAGAAGATCCGGGAGAGCAGAGAATATCATACATAGAATACACGGATCACACCGGGATCTGACAACTGCTGGGGAAATAAAATACAAATATTAATCATCCATCTGCTTTGTACAATAAAGAAAACCGTCCCCCGTCCCCCCCCCAGGATTTTACTTGTGCCCCCCCGAGTGCATCCACTGAATCCACTGAATCATGAGCCAGTCTGATGCAGACAGTTGATGGGGACCCTGATGTACGGGGTGCTCTTATGGGGACCCTGATGTAGGGGGCGCTCTGATGGGGACCCTGATGTAGGGGGCGCTCCGATGGGGACCCTGATGTAGGGGGCGCTCTGATGGCGACCCTGATGTAGGGGGCACTCTAATGGGGACCCTGATGTAGGGGGCACTCTAATGGGGACCCTGATGTAGGGGGCCTCTGATGGGGACCCTGATGTAGGGGGCGCTCTGATGGTGACCCTGATGTAAGAGGGAACTCTGATGGGGACCCTGATGTAAGGGGAACTCTGATGGGGACCCTGATGTAGGGGGCACTCTGATGGCGACCCTGATGTAGGGGGCGCTCTGATGGCGACCCTGATGTAAGGGGAACTCTGATGGGGACCCTGATGTAGGGGGCACTCTGATGGCGACCCTGATGTAAGGGGAACTCTGATGGGGACCCTGATGTAAGGGGGCACTCTGATGGGGACCCTGATGTAAGGGGGCACTCTGATGGGGACTCTGATGTAGGGGGCGCTCTGATGGTGACCCTGATGTAAGGGGGAACTCTGATGGGGACCCTGATGTAAGGGGGAACTCTGATGGGGACCCTGATGTAAGAGGCGCTCTGATGGGGACCCTGATGTAAGGGGACACTCTGATGGGGACTCTGATGTAGGGGGCGCTCTGATGGTGACCCTGATGTAAGGGGGAACTCTGATGGGGACCCTGATGTAAGAGGTGCTCTGATGGGGACCCTGATGTACGGGGCGCTCTGATGGGGACCCTGATGTAAGGGGGAACTCTGATGGGGACCCTGATGTAAGGGGGAACTCTGATGGGGACCCTGATGTAAGGGGGAACTCTGATGGGGACCCTGATGTAAGAGGCGCTCTGATGGGGACCCTGATGTAAGGGGGCACTCTGATGGGGACTCTGATGTAGGGGGCGCTCTGATGGGGACCCTGATGTAAGGGGGAACTCTGATGGGGACCCTGATGTAAGAGGCGCTCTGATGGGGACCCTGATGTAGGGGGCGCTCTGATGGTGACCCTGATGTAGGGGGCGCTCTGATGGTGACCCTGATGTAAGGGGGAACTCTGATGGGGACCCTGATGTAAGAGGCGCTCTGATGGGGACCCTGATGTAGGGGGCGCTCTGATGGTGACCCTGATGTAGGGGGCGCTCTGATGGTGACCCTGATGTAAGGGGGAACTCTGATGGGGACCCTGATGTAAGAGGCGCTCTGATGGGGACCCTGATGTAAGGGGGAACTCTGATGGGGACCCTGATGTAAGGGGGAACTCTGATGGGGACCCTGATGTAAGAGGCGCTCTGATGGGGACAAACAATAAAAGAGAAATAATTCCCAGCTCAGCTTACCGACCATCTTGCGCACAAACTGAATTGTCCCGTCTAACAGTGTGCGTTAAAAACAGGGGTTTAGTTAGCACACATTTGGAAATCCATGCGTAAGCTGCAGAGTCTCGTCACGGCCCCCGATATTCTGCAGTTCCTAACTCTAAATTTTGAGAGCCCCCATAGTAGCCGCACTTGTATAAATGGATAGACTGAGGGCAGGTGAGCCGCAGGGAGCCCATCGCTCCTTAAAGGTACAGGGGCGCACTGGACACCCAGCATGTAGCACAATGTACTGTTGATATGCTGGTGAGGGGACACACTGGACACCCTGGCTGCCATTGTAAAGGGGGACTCTGACGGTGACCCTGATGTAGGGGTCACTCTGATGGGGAAATCTGATCTAAGGAGGTACTCTGATGGGGACACCTGGTCTAAGGAGGCACTCTGATGGGGACACCTGATGTAAGGGGGAACTCTGATGGGGACACCTGATGTAAGGGGGAACTCTGATGGGGACACCTGATGTAAGGGGGAACTCTGATGGGGATACCTGATGTAAGGGGGAACTCTGATGGGGACACCTGATATAAGGGGGAACACTGATGGGGATACCTGATGTAAGGAGGCACTCTGATGGTGACCCTGATGTAAGAGGTGACTCTGATGGTGACCCTGATGTAAGCTGGGACTCTAATGGGGACCCTGATGTAAGGGGGCACTCTGATGGGGACCCTGATCTAAGGGGGCACTCTGATGGGGACCCTGATCTAAGGAGGCACTCTGATGGGGATACCTGATGTAAGGGGGCACTCTGATGGGGACCCGGATGTAAGAGGGCACTCTGATGGGGACACCTGATGTAAAGAGGCACTCTGATGGGGATACCCGATGTAAGGGGCCACTCTGATGGGGACCCTGATGTAAGGAGGCATTCTGATGGGGACCCTGATGTAAGGAAGCATCTGACGGGGATACCTGATGTAAGGGGCCACTTTGATGGAGATGCCTGATGTAAGGGGGACTCTGATGGGGACACCTGGTGTAAGGGGGGACTCTGATAAGGACATCTGATATAAGGGGGCACTCTGATGGGGACACCTGGTGTAAGGGGGCACTCTGATGGGGACACCTGGTATAAGGAGGCACTCCGAAGGGGATACCTGATGTAAGGGGGCACGTTGATGAGGATTCCTGATGTAAGGGGGCACGTTGATGAGGATTCCTGATGTAAGGGGGCACCCTTATGAGGATTCCTGATGTAAAGGCGCACTCTGATGGGGACACCTGGTGTAAAGGGGCACTCTGATGGGGACATCTGATATAAGGGGGCACTCTGATGGGGACACCTGGTGTAAAGGGGCACTCTGATGGGGACATCTGATATAAGGGGGCACTCTGATGGGGACACCTGGTGTAAAGGGGCACTCTGATGGGGACATCTGATATAAGGGGGCACTCTGATGGGGACATCTGATGTAAAGGCGCACTCTGATGGGGACACCTGGTGTAAAGGGGCACTCTGATAAGGACATCTGATATAAGGGGGCACTCTGATGGGGACACCTGGTGTAAAGGGGCACTCTGATGGGGACATCTGATATAAGGGGGCACTCTGATGGGGACACCTGGTGTAAAGGGGCACTCTGATGGGGACATGTGATATAAGGGGGCACTCTGATGGGGACATGTGATATAAGGGGGCACATGCTCTGTGGAATCACCCTAATCTAATGCCTAATACATAATAGTGTTTTTAGGGTCATGACACCATGTGACAGACAGTCTGTGACTCACACACAGTGATGACATTGTGCCCCCTGAGTTTTTTTTACTGCACCCCCAGATCAAGTAGGTTTGAGCTGACCAGGTCTTTCTTTCTGTTCCTAATTCTGCCCTCTATATCCCCACTTTCCTCCTTTCTTCCTGGAAAATGTGCTGGACCTCAATGTGTGTATATGAGGATATAGTTTCTATAAGAGTATACTATAGTGTGTATATACAGAATATGGAGTCCCCCTTTAAGGTGCCTACAGACATGAGAATCCTGACAAACAACATCTGTATGTTCTTTGCACAGCTGGGAAATACCTCCAGATGGCTGCCCCAAGTTGGAGGACATCTTGGATTGCTTTGTCCTGTTGGTGTCTATGTGAGGGAAATCTGGTGCTATCCAATCCCTCCTCACTTCCATGTTTGGTGTCCGCTTCCCCGCGATTCTGGTTGGATAGCTGGAGCTGCATTCATGGCGGACATGTTACCAGAAGAATCCAATGAGTAAATAATTCTAAGAAGAAAGAAACGTCTGAGAATTGTTCATTTCCAGGGAGATCTTCCGATGTGGAGGGACTTGTAGACCCGGCTGTCCACCTCCATGATTAATCGTTCATGTGAAGTTCTGTCACCGAGCCGCACGCTGGACTTTTATTGTGATTAATCATCTCAAAGGACGGAGGTGAGAAAAGGACTTGGTGTCACTCAGGTGTCACCGCCATCACTTTGTCTATTAATTACAACACTTTCCCCAGAACATCTAGAACATTATTACTCCCATTGAAGGAGTCACTACGAAGCATAATAAACAGACCCGTCACAGCCAATCAGATCTGGAAGACTACATAACGATACAATGTTACATATACAGTATATATAATAAAGCTGAACTCCGGGCAGATATTAAAGACACATTAACCCTTCCATTGCCAGAGCTGTTTTTTGTACATGTTTACAATAATTTCAGGCCTGAAGATCACATAATCCCCCAAATATGATATATTTTCTGAAAGCAGAGAATAAAATAGCGTTCGTTCCAATTTTTAATGTCACACAATGTTGGTGCCATAAGTTATCAATCACACAATTTCAGTAAAAAATACCTTAAAGTTCATTTCAGAGCACATAAACACCAACATACACTCACCAGTCCCTTTATTGGGTCCACCTTGCTGGTACCGGGTTGGACCCCCTTTTGCCTTCATTCTTCGTGGCATAGATTCAACAAGGTGTTGGAAACATTCCTCAGAGATTTTGGTCCATATGGACATGAGTTACTGTTGCCTTTCTATCATCTGGAAGCAGTCTGCCCATTCTCCTCTGACATCATGAAGGCACTTTCCTCCACACAACTGCCCCTCACTGGATATTTTCTGTTTTATGGACCATTCTCTGTAAACCCTAGAGATGGTTGTGCGGGAACATCCCAGGAGATCAGCAGTTTTTGAAATACTCAGACCAGCCCCTTCTGTCCCCATTCTGATGCTCGGTTTGGATTTCAGCACGTCTAGAGGTCTAAATACATTGAGTTGCTGCCATGTGATTGGCTGATTAGCAATTTGTGATACCAAGCCATTGGACAGGTGGACCCAATAAAGTGTCCGGTGAGTGAATGACCCAATTTTTTGGTAAAATATAAACAATGAGGTTTCGCCGAGTAAACAGACACCCAGCATGTCATGCCTTCAACATTTGTGTGCTGGTGAAACAGACAACCTTCAGTACCGTATAGTTTCCATAGGCAACGCTTTCTAAGCCCCTCCAGGTCATCAGTCTGGAGAGAAATGTGAATGGAATTATTGATCTCACCATGCAAAGTGATAGGTAACATGTGGAGCGCAATTGATATTTTCCTTCATAGGCGCCCCAACGTGTTTGTTTAGATTTGAATGTACATATGTGTGGGGGTTGGGTGGGTCATAATTTTTTTTTTGGGGGGGGGTTAAGTGTTTGGGTGTAACTTTATTTTTTTACACTTTTTTGCACTAAACATTATTATTGTTTATTACATAAGGGACAAAAAGTTCCCTACGTGATCCTATTTTGCAGTGGCCAGGAAAAGTGACAGCAGAAACCAGTAGTGATGTCACTTCCAGGTTCTTACTAGGTAGGAAACAGTGCCAGATTACCAAATAGGCAGAGTAGGCACCAGCCTATGGGCCTCACAACATCGAAGGGCCCCGCCGCAATGGATCAAAATAATATGAATTTTATGTTGAAAGAAAAATGATATCAAAGCTTTCTTAAATTGTTTATAAAGGATGGCAAAACAGGAATCAACTCGAAGAAAGGAAAACTTTCCATTAAAAGCTCTATAGAGAAAATCCTGTGTTCATGTCATGTACCTGTAGCACTTACCCCTTCAGGAGCCACGGGTGGGGATGGGTCCTCTGTTCTGCCACAACTCTTAAAGTTGCTCAGTCCCCACTGACACTCCCGGTTCTAGGCAGTAGGTCGCTCACACTCGTGTAACTTAAGTGTTGGTATGCTGCTCTATATAACAGTACACAGGAGACAAGCCAAACAGATGGTGGTTGATTCAAAGAATAAATGTATTCAATTAATTCAGTTAAATAGTAAAGCATAAATCAATGAATAGGCAGTCAGAGTTCAATATTCTGAACTGGATAGATGAACACTAATCCATAATCTGGCAATAAATGTAACTGTAGCAATATTAAACCAAACTATAGCTGGGTTAAAGTATTGGCGTCAACGAATACAAGAAAACAAAGGTCCACCCATGCATACTGAACATACAGCTCCAATATGTGTTCCAAATTAAGGTGCACCCCTGGGAGTGGCTGCAAATTACCTAGAGCCGAATTGTCAGTGTTGTCCAGCTTTCCTTGGGGCCTTTCTGTAGATGGTGCACATGAAGATGTCCCTTTAAGTGTATGTGGGTAATAGTTGTCAGATGAGCTGCTAAGGAGGAGCAGTCTCTATTGCGTTAACAGTGTGTTGCAAGAGTTTAAGATGTGTAGTTCAGCTCACCACTCCAAGCAGCCGACAGGTCTGGTTCCATATGTTTGGCAGTCAGCAGTTCTCTGAACTCAGGTCCAGAATATTGTAGGTAAAATCATTGTGTATGACTCATGGTAGTTGTGGGAGTCTGTGATTAGCTCGTGTTACTGAAGGTCAGCTGGATGACATAACAGGTTGTGGCGCTATCGCCTCCTCCTGACTCTGGAGGACCATGGAACTGTCCGGAAGTCAGTAAGAAGGAAGGGGTGGAGACCTGATTTGCATGTTCATGGGAGTCTAACCAATCCCAGGTTTGGAGGCCCTGGTAGAGTGGTGGATTGGCCCATAAATATGGGACAGTCAGGCTGACAGAGGAGTTGGGTGAAAGATGGAGTGCTGAGGAGATTGGCGGTGCCTTGGATGGGTCCCCTAGGTCTGGGGGGGGGCAGCCTTCAGTCTGGGCTCGGGCTGTCTTAGGAGGATACATTCAGCAGTGAGGTGTGAATGGGATTTAGACCTGCAGCAGCAGGGAGCAAAGTGGACAGAGTGAGTACAGCAGTGCTCTCTGGATCTACAAGGGGAATGACTGCCGCACGTAGCAAGATTTCTAAAGGACAGCGCTGGGCTCAATCCTTTATCCTCGTCCCAGGAGATCTTCCGAGAAGCCAGGAGGGCTGGTACTGCTTGCAGGCTGTGGAGCTGGGAGCAGCTCTGTAGGGGAAGAAAAGACATCTCTGCATGTCGCTTTGAGCAGTTAGGCTGATTTTTGAGGGGCTGTGAGTGCCTCGCCCATAAGGGGCCACTGCCGATCCACAACGACTGCCGGCTTTCAGGAAAAGAACAGTCCAGGATCTGCTTTGTACATAGAAGGGAAGTGTCCCCCTTACACTGATTCAAGCCAATTGGGCATCCTATAATCCCTATTTCCCTATCCAAGTTGATTCCCCCCATGGACTGGATACTGTCCCTTGGATGCAAGTTTGTGCGAGAAATACCTGTTGCCTGGCTGTGCGGAGAGAAACATAGGGGTACCCACAATGCAGCGGCCCTCACAGAGGTAGGCACTCACAGCAGCGGGTCTCTCAGCGTTAGTCCCAAGGCACAGCTAGCGATCCCTCTGCGTCTCAGTCCTCAGGCTCTTATGGGCACAGCAAGAGCACCCGGTGTCTGTACAGGCTCAGCAAAGGCAATGTGTCCATGCAGCTCAGCCCCCTCCATGCAGCTCAGCCCCCTCCTGCAAAACACCCAACAGTCTCCAGCTTTTATGGGGACAACAGTCTTTCTCTCCTCCCATGAGTGCTGGGTTTGTGGGTAGAGAAGTCTACAGCCCATTAGCCTCAATTGACATGTATAGTGCAGCGTCCCTTTAAGGACTACAGTTCAAATGATCCGACAGTCACCTCGTCAGATTTCCACATTCCCGGCTGCTGTTGTCCTATTACATACATTGGTGTCAATGAAAGGATTAATGCAGCTCTTTCTTCATGAATACATCAAACATATGTTTTTCAATGGGAGCAGTGTATGTAAATACCTGGATGTGACATGGTGTGGGCCTCCTGTAGTCTCTGTACAGCAGAGCTGGAGTGTGACAGGAAGAAGCAGCACAAGGAGCCAATCAGTTCATGTGCTGACAAAAAGCATGCTGATAAGAGGAGAGAGCAGAGTGCCAGAGAGATAAGCTCATCATTGCGCTACTTCTCCTTTCACTGTCCAGCAGGGTTGGGTTTGAACCCAGAAATCAGCTGTCATTACCCAACAGCTGCACTTTTACAAAGGGGCAGGGATGACTGAGCCATCATTCCCCCAATATGACCGTAATGGCATTGCCCTAATATAGCCATGTGCCCATTTTACATCAATGATGTCACCAGCATCCCCGCCCCTTGATGTATATCAACTGCGGGGTGGCAAATCTCCCGCAGCTCATTGGCTGAGCATTGACGGCTCCCTTCTGGATGCAGAGGAACTTGGGTCTGGTCTGACTCTGGGCTCGTCAGTATTGGCCAGGAGCAGGCTGGGGGTGTACGAAGGCTTCATGCACACTAAAAAAGCTCAAAACTGCTTTAGAAACGCCGGACAGAAAATGCCAGTTTTAGCGCTTCTTGCTGGCATTTAGCAGTGTTTAGCCTGGTGTGTGTAGGAATGTTTAGTAGCTTCAGCATCAAGGAGCGGGGCTGCCAGCATCCCTAACAACCACGGAATAGCAGGTTGTTAAGGAGCAGGCCAGGAAGCCGACCACTGCGTCCTTAACAACGGAAGAGTTGTGTGAGATGAATGCCGGGTCCGGGGAGAGCGGATATAGTGAATGCGGGGTCCGGGGAGAGCGGATATAGTGAATGCGGGGTCCGGGGAGAGCGGATATAGTGAATGCCGGGTCCGGGGAGAGCGGATATAGTGAATGCGGGGTCCGGGGAGAGCGGATATAGTGAATGAGGGGTCCGGGGAGAGCGGATATAGTGAACGCGGGGTCCGGGGAGAGCGGATATAGTGAACGCGGGGTCCGGGGAGAGCGGATATAGTGAACGCGGGGTCCGGGGAGAGCGGATATAGTGAACGCGGGGTCCGGGGAGAGCGGATATAGTGAGCGCGGGGTCCGGGGAGAGAGGATATAGTGAACGCGGGGTCCGGGGAGAGCGGATATAGTGAACGCGGGGTCCGGGGAGAGCGGATATAGTGAGCGCGGGGTCCGGGGAGAGCGGATATAGGGAACGCGGGGTCCGGGGAGAGCGGATATAGGGAACGCGGGGTCCGGGGAGAGCGGATATAGTGAGCGCGGGGTCCGGGGAGAGAGGATATAGTGAACGCGGGGTCCGGGGAGAGCGGATATAGTGAACGCGGGGTCCGGGGAGAGCGGATATAGGGAACGCGGGGTCCGGGGAGAGCGGATATAGTGAACGCGGGGTCCGGGGAGAGCGGATATAGTGAATTCGGGGTCTGGGGAGAGCGGATGCAGTGAATGCGGGGTCCGGGGAGAGCGGATGCAGTGAATGCGGGGTCCGGGGAGAGCGGATATAGTGAATGCGGGGTCCGGGGAGAGCGGATATAGTGAATGCGGGGTCCGGGGAGAGCGGATATAGTGAATGCGGGGTCCTCGGAGAGCGGATATAGTGAATGCGGGGTCCGGGGAGAGCGGATATAGTGAATTCGGGGTCCGGAGAGAGCGGATATAGTGAATGCGGGGTCCGGGGAGAGAGGATATAGTGAATGCGGGGTCCGGAGAGAGAGGATATAGCGAATGCGGGGTCCGGGGAGAGCGGATATAGCGAATGCGGGGTCCGGGGAGAGCGGATATAGCGAATGCGGGGTCCGGGGAGAGAGGATATAGCGAATGCGGGGTCCGGGGAGAGCGGATATAGGGAATGCAAGGTCCGGGGAGAGCGGATATAGGGAATGCGGGGTCCGGGGAGAGCGGATATAGGGAATGCGGGGTCCGGGGAGAGCGGATATAGTGAATGCGGGGTCCGGGGAGAGGGATATAGTGAATGCGGGGTCCGGGGAGAGCGGATATAGTGAGTGCGGGGTCCGGGGTTTAATGCAGCGTACCCAAATGTATGTGACATTGGTCCTATGAATGGTTTATGAATTACCCCCTAAAGGCCTCGATCACACTAGACGGAAGTTTATCACCCCTCTTGAATGTTAAACACGGTAGATCACTTTTCACAGGCAGTTGAGTAGTCATTTGCAGGTGTTGCAGTGCTGCGGTGAAGACCACCCTCCTGGCCACTACACTCCCTCTAGTGGCTGAAATACCTCAATGAGATATATATACCTCCTTTTGGACACTAGATGGAGCTAGTAGTCACAGGGATTACTCTAACAGAGAAATTACAGGCAGCATGAATGTGTATGACGTTTGTCCATCGAAGGTTTTATGTTTCACAGGAAGAAGTAGCACAAGGAAAATCCAGGATCTGAATGAGTAGCGGGGAGGACAACAAGAGCAAAATATTTTCAGCTTTGATGCATTGGAGGATTTACTAAAACTGGAGCAGACAGAGTCTGGTGCAGCTCTGTATAGTAACCAATCACCTTCCTGGTTTTATTGCCAAAGCTTAATTAAACAAGATGAAGGTAGAAGCTGATTGGCTGCCACCTGCTCCAGTTTCAGTAAATCCCTCCATTGTTTCCCACAATAAAGCATGGACTGGTAATGATAGTGAGGAGTTCCACCACCAGGGTCCCAGAAGTATGGACACGCCGGAATCCACATCCTGGTTCTTCATGATGGTAGATGCTCCTTGCTAGACCAAAAAGCATAAATTGATTGGCTGATTTGAAATGACAATGAGGGATGCTTTCCGGGATCCCCGGCGCTGTAAAAGCCGAAATTTATATGAGGCCATTACAGGCCATAAAGTACTCCTGTCTAGACGAGCTCCACGCTGAGGTCTCTGCCTGGAGTTGTGAATGGCCGCTGCAGGTCCCGCATCTCAACCATTAAACGCCTCGATGGAAATCAATTTGTATTACAGGAAAGCTCAGGGCTCCCCTTTCCGGGAACCAAGGGCACCAACAGCTGGCGGAGCCCCTGTGGGGGGGGGGGGTGGAACAGATTAGATCAGAGCGAATGATAAGACGGGGCCAGCTCGGGAACGAAAGGCCCTCATCTATTATTCAGCTAATGGCCGTGCCGCCCAATCGGCTGCTGCGTTTTGGAGGGAGGTTTGTTTATCATGTTGACGCGGTTAGTGTCCGTCCGATGCACTTCACAATCCATCTGCATCATTCCGCTGCATTACCTTCATCAGCTCTTACAGGAGACGGCGGTTAAACAGCCGCGGGGCTCATTTACTAAAGGCTGTTCCTCCAGCTTAGGGAATGTGGTCATAGTTCGCTTTGCAGAGAATACCCAATCAGGAGCGAGGACAAGGAAAGGGACAGTATTTATGCTCACATGTGATTGGATGATGGAATCAGCAGAGCTGCAGTCACTAAGCTAAGTGAAAGTTCCTCTGCAAGGCGAGAAGCGCATTTGGGGCTGATTCACAAGCTCCAGTGTCCGAGAAACCAATCGTGAGTTTGGATCGCCCCCAAAATTTACAGGGGGACTCCTCTGCCCAGAGATAATTCTGTCCTGCTGCTCTGCCATCGGAAAAATAAAGGGGGACTCTGCTGTGCACTCCTGGATGTAAGGGGGACTCTGCCAGATACACATAGATGTAAGGGGGACTCTGCTGTGCATTTCCGGAGGCAAAGGGGGGGACTCTGATTGGCACACATACAAGTCAGGGAGTACTCTGATGGATACTCTTGGATGCAAGGAGGGACTCTGCTGTGCACTCCTGGATATAAAGGGGGACTCTAATGGGCACTCATAGATATAGGAGGGGTCTCTGATTGGCAGGCATGGATGTAAGGGGGGACTCTGCTGTGCACTCATGGATGTAAGGGGAGACTCTGCTTGGCAGGCATGGATGTAAAGGGGGACTCTGCTGTGCACTCATGGATGTAAGGGGGGGACTCTGCTGTGCACTCATGGATGTAAGGGGGGACTCTGCTGTGCACTCATGGATGTAAGGGGGGACACTGCTTGGCAGGCATGGATGTAAGGGGAGACTCTGCTTGGCAGGCATGGATGTAAGGGGGGACTCTGCTTGGCAGGCATGGATGTAAGGGGGGACTCTGCTGTGCACTCATGGATGTAAGGGGGGACTCTGCTTGGCAGGCATGGATGTAAGGGGGGACACTGCTTGGCAGGCATGGATGTAAGGGGGGACACTGCTTGGCAGGCATGGATGTAAGGGGGGACACTGCTTGGCAGGCATGGATGTAAGGGGGGACACTGCTTGGCAGGCATGGATGTAAGGGGAGACTCTGCTTGGCAGGCATGGATGTAAGGGGGGACACTGCTTGGCAGGCATGGATGTAAGGGGGGACTCTGCTTGGCAGGCATGGATGTAAGGGGGGACTCTGCTGTGCACTCATGGATGTAAGGGGGGACTCTGCTTGGCAGGCATGGATGTAAGGGGGGACACTGCTTGGCAGGCATGGATGTAAGGGGGGACACTGCTTGGCAGGCATGGATGTAAGGGGGGACACTGCTTGGCAGGCATGGATGTAAGGGGAGACTCTGCTTGGCAGGCATGGATGTAAGGGGGGACACTGCTTGGCAGGCATGGATGTAAGGGGGGACACTGCTTGGCAGGCATGGATGTAAGGGGGGACACTGCTTGGCAGGCATGGATGTAAGGGGGGACACTGCTTGGCAGGCATGGATGTAAGGGGGGACTCTGCTTGGCAGGCATGGATGTAAGGGGGGACTCTGCTTGGCAGGCATGGATGTAAGGGGGGACTCTGCTTGGCAGGCATGGATGTAAGGGGGGACTCTGATTGGCAAATGTGGATGTAAGGGGGGACTCTGATTGGCAAATGTGGATGTAAGGGGGGACTCTGATTGGCAGGCATGGATGTAAGGGGGGACTCTGATTGGCAAATGTGGATGTAAGGGGGGACTTTCTGGGCACTCCTAGATGGGGGCAGAATTTATGATGTGGCCCTCAAAGGTCTGGAGCCCCCTGACGTAGTGATTGAGGAAGCTCTTCCATCAGCCAATCACATACAAGCCAAGATACTGTTTATTTTCACACTTGCACATGATTGGGTACTCCTTGCAAAATGAACTTTCACCACTTTTTACCAATCGAAGGGAAAATTCCCCCAGAAACCGAACAGCTTATTTGGGGTTTATATGTGAAAGTCCGAGCGCCATGTTTGGGAACTTCCACTTAGCTTTGTGAATGAGGTGACGCTCTGCTGATGTCCATCAGCCAATCAGGGAAGAGGAAAGATATGTTTGGGGATTTTTTGGTGTCTTTGCAGGACATTTGGATATTCTCCACAAAGTGAATCATAATAGTCGCATTATTTTGAACAGAAAATCCAGGATTGCATTGAAAACATGGATACCAAACATGGCAAACCTTCGATTCCACACGCCTGAGCAACGGCGACAAACCGCGACTCCCAAAATTCTCCATCCGTGGTCCTCAGAAAGCCTTTATTGTAAATGATGATCCTGGAATGACGGATCTCAGTCCGATGTCTCACAATATGTATGACCCAATCGCCTTTCCATTCACAGGTCGCACATTTACGCTTCTGTGTGTGAATGTGGGGGAGGGGGGAACATATGAAATATTTTGGGGTGTTTTTCCTATTTATTTAGCAACTCTTTTTTCACTTAATGTTGTGTCTATTATAAGGGAGCCTCTTATGTGACATCATACATGGAGTGACAGGTTCTCTTGAACCCCCCATGCCACCCCTGCACTCCACTGCCGCTAATCAAGGACAGATTGTGCTTGATTAGCTTCTTCTCAGGACACAGAAGAGAGGAAATGATTTGTCGCTCACTGGAAGGATGAACAGCAAATTAATATTCTCTAATCTCCGTCTGCCCCTCCCCCCCCCCACGATGGCACCTACCATGCCCCCAGGAGGGGCAGCAGAACCAGGATACATGGTGGGGGAGGGGCCAGCATGTTCCATGTACGTGGAATGGGCCCACGTATGGGCCCAAGCTCTGACCAATGTGAGCCTTACATCTGTGGCAGCAAAGGGGTTAAAGGAGAGTGCCAAGACTTTTCATTGGAAAGGACGGCCGGTGTTATCTGGTACAACCCCACCCTTGGCAGCCACACCCAGTCCTCCGACCTCTTCTGGGGTGAATGACGCCCAGTGACATCTACCCCCTTCCTGTGAGCCCAGGCTGTCATGGACACACCCCCTGGGCACGGTGCAGTCATCCTCACTTGAGCTGACAGTACAATGTTTTACAGAATGGCGCTCACCATCACCTGAGTGTAGAACTATACCGCCAACCGCTGGCGGACCCCCCTCATTGCGAGACCGCTGGAGGACCCCCTCATTGTGAGACCACTGGAGGACCCCCTCAATACGTGACAGCTGGCAGACCCCCCTCATTGCGTGACCGCTGGAAGACCCCCTCATTGTGTACCCCTGGCTCCCTGAGCACGGCCCGAGTGAGGGCAGTGTGCCTCGTTGCCATGGCAACCCGACGCTAGGCCGGCCGTTGCAACCGGGAAGCGACCTGCGCCGGCTTTAGAATGCCGGCGCAGGACCCAATGTGTGCCTGTTCGTCCCCCGCTCGGGACAGGGTGCTGTGCGGGGTCTGAGCTGAGGCCAGATCCCCACAGCCAGACCCCGCTGAGTGCTCTGCCTAATACCCTGGGTCAGGATACCCACTGCCGCTGTGTGCCAGGATACCCGCTGCCGCTGTGTGCCAGGATACCCGCTGCTGCTGTGTCCCAGGATACCCGCTGCCGCTGTGTGTGCGGAAATACTCGGTGGGAGTATCTGCTGTGTACTAAGGAGTGTCGTTGCCTGCTGACGACCGCTGAGGGCCAGAAGGGACCCCTGCCAGAACTGTGAGTGTCTGTAACGGAACCGGAACCCGACCGCACTGAGTTTTTCTGTTATTCCACAGCTTCCCCTGTCCGAACACCATCCACGGACCACACCCTGAAATCCCTCAGGAAAATAGACAACACCCAGCTCTTCTTAAACAGGAAGCCAACTCTTTATTTTAACACAAAACACAGAATATATACAGAGGGCGGGGAAACACAACCAGGAACAGGAAATACATCATCAGCCCGCCCTATCAGTGGGAAGGGCTACAGGGAACCACCCCAACCAACCCAAGACACAGAACAATGGGATGCAGCCATGCGGCAAAGGACATTGACCAACCCCCACACCAGGACATTGACCAACCCCCACACCAATACACGAACAGTACATCCCATAATAGTTTGCTGGACAGGAAGGCACAGCACCATGGGGGGGAGCACATGGCAAACAAACAATGGACAGCCATGTGGCCTAGACAAAGGACAACACACTATACACAATACCGGGACATACACATGTACACCCTGTACCCTTAAACAGGCACAGGGTGGGTTAAACATAATGATTTGGGGAGATGATACAGGGGTCCCCCCCACCCCCAAAAGTCGCTCCCGTCACAGTGTCCATACCCCCGTTTCCCCTGCCTGGACTGTCCGTGGACTTCCCCCCCTTGCTTTTCCCTGCCTGGACTGTCCATGAGCCCCTCCATTACCCTCCCTAGACGCTGAGTGTCCGTGAGCCTGCTGTTGTCCCTGGAAAGCTGTGTGAGGTCTGAGCTAAGGTCAGACCCCACTGTCATGTACCTGATGGGAGACTGAAATGACGAGGTCGACCTCACTTGTGTCACTAACCCTGACCCTACTGGAGTTGGAACAGAGGGAGTCTAGGACCCAGGGGAACAAGAGCGCCAGTAGTTGTTTGCAGCTCTTGCAGATGATGACTCTGGATGACCGATCTTCTGATTCAGACACAGTAGTAACAAGCAGAGCAGGTCTTGTAGATTGCCAGGCGTGCACCAGAGCAAGGCTGGTAGTGAGGGTAAGAGACAGGAGCAATGTCATGGAATAGCCGGGGTCATCAACAGTCGGGCAGCACGGTACGGAATCAGAATGAAAGCCAAGGTCAGGAACCAGTATCAATCAGGAGAGCAATCAGAGTCAGGTGAGGAACAAGCCGGGTCAGCATCAAAGGAATCACACAGGAACAAGCAGGACACAGGGGAGCTGAAGACCAGTCAGCACTGAACATGGGCTAAGACACTCCTTAAATAGGCCGTCTGACGCCAATCTTCACACATTCCTGCGCGCATGCGCACAACCGGCAATTCTCCTGCGGGAATTCATATGGGAATTTCCGATCGCGATTCACCTTGCCAGAAATCCCTTACACCTACAGCCAAGACCCCGCTGAGTCCCCGTGAGCCTGCTGTTGTCCCTGGAAAGCTGTGTGAGGTCTGAGCTGAGGTCAGACGCCACAGCCAAGACCCTGCTGAGTCCCCGTGAGCCTGCTGTTGTCCCTGGAAAGCTGTGTGAGGTCTGAGCTGAGGTCAGACGCCACAGCCAAGACCCTGCTGAGTCCCCGTGAGCCTGCTGTTGTCCCTGGAAAGCTGTGTGAGGTCCGGGCACAACACACAATGAGGCATCGCACATAATGAGACACGGCACACAATGGGGCACCGCATACAACAAGGCACCGCACAGAACGGGGCACCGCACACAACGGGGCACCGCACACTAGCACATTATGTAGGACTTACCTTGATAACAAAGCCCTCCAGTGGTGTCCTGTCCCCCCTGCAGAGGCTTCCATCTTCATCCGCTCTTCCTTCCGGGTTCGCTAGTCCTGGCCCCCTGACGAGCCGAGCCGCACTGACGTCACTCCTGCGCATGTGGAGTACACGGCACAGTGCTCTGAAGGAACGGCACGGGTTCGCACAGCTACACATGGGTATGGTGTGCCTTCAGAGCACATGCGTCAGCAGACAAAAAGAGCGAATATCGGGTAATCGGCGCAGGTGTTATCTGGTACAACCCCACCCTTGGCATTCATTACCTCCAGGTACACTAAGCTTTATTGTAAATTGTTGTTTATTTAAAATCTTGCAAACATGCAGATTATTCATAACAGCATATTTACATGTATACAAAAAATCCAAATGAATAAATATTTATATAAATAAACAAAACCAAACAAGCTTACAACAGCAAAAGAAAACGGCTTTTTTCTGAAAACATAAATAGAACTATATACAAAAAAAATTTTATTATCCGAAAACTTACTAAATTATGCAAAAACACAACCCAACCGTCACCTGAACCCCCCTCAGGCTAAGAAACGATGAAACATTGATCCCATACAGTACATGCCGCCTTTTTCCAAAAATCCGATGTTAATCTAGGGGACATGAGAGGACAGAAAAGAGAAGCCACGCCCCCAGAGACTGACAGACAGCAGCTGCGGGGACCTGACATTCCTCCACGCCTTTGTCAAGGCTCCCGGCCGCCACCTGTCCTTCTCAAGACCCCGAATCTTCCCAACCTCACCCAGAATGTTGTGCACCACCACCTAGACAGGAGGAATCCTGACACCGTGCATTCCACTCACCCAGAATGTTGTGCACCACCACCACCTAGACAGGAGGAATCCTGACACCGTGCATTCCACTCACCCAGAATGTTGCGCACCACCACCTAGACAGGAGGAATCCTGACACCGTGCATTCCACTCACCCAGAATGTTGTGCACCACCACCTAGACAGGAGGAATCCTGACACCGTGCATTCCACTCACCCAGAATGTTGTGCACCACCACCTAGACAGGAGGAATCCTGACACCGTGCATTCCACTCACCCAGAATGTTGCGCACCACCACCTAGACAGGAGGAATCCTGACACCGTGCATTCCACTCACCCAGAATGTTGCGCACCACCACCTCGACAGGAGGAATCCTGACACCGTGCATTCCACTCACCCAGAATGTTGCGCACCACCACCTCGACAGGAGGAATCCTGACACCGTGCATTCCACTCACCCAGAATGTTGTGCACCACCACCTCGACAGGAGGAATTCTGACACCGTGCATTCCACTCACCCAGAATGTTGCGCACCACCACCTCGACAGGAGGAATCCTGACACCGTGCATTCCACTCACCCAGAATGTTGCGCACCACCACCTCGACAGGAGGAATCCTGACACCGTGCATTCCACTCACCCAGAATGTTGTGCACCACCACCTAGACAGGAGGAATCCTGACACCGTGCATTCCACTCACCCAGAATGTTTTGCACCACCACCTAGACAGGAGGAATCCTGACACCGTGCATTCCACTCACCCAGAATGTTGCGCACCACCACCTAGACAGGAGGAATCCTGACACCGTGCATTCCACTCACCCAGAATGTTGCGCACCACCACCTCGACAGGAGGAATCCTGACACCGTGCATTCCACTCACCCAGAATGTTGCGCACCACCACCTAGACAGGAGGAATCCTGACACCGTGCATTCCACTCACCCAGAATGTTGCGCACCACCACCTCGACAGGAGGAATTCTGACACCGTGCATTCCACTCACCAAGAATGTTGCGCACCACCACCTCGACAGGAAGAATCCTGACACCGTGCATTCCACTCACCCAGAATGTTGCGCACCACCACCTCGACAGGAGGAATCCTGACACCGTGCATTCCACTCACCCAGAATGTTGCGCACCACCACCTCGACAGGAAGGACTTTTTTGTGAATGGAAACTTGACACCGTGCATTCCACGTGTAGTAACAGACTACCAGGCTAACTAGAAAAAGTGTCTCAAAATCAAAGTCCCGGTGATTCTGTAAGGCACCGTAAGACCACTCCGCATAACTCAAGCGGGAAAGGAAAGGGATTCTCAGAGCCCCACCCACCCACTTGCAGACTTCTATATTGAAGGTGCACTGAAGCAAGAAATGGTCCATCGTCCCCTCCACCCCACCACACTCACTCATGGACAAGCACGGTTCTCTGCAGAGCAATGCTTGAGGTTGTCCTTCACATAGAGTCTGCCATGGAACGAGAGCCAGGCCAAATCCCAAAACTTTAAAGAGATTCTCTCCAGATTCATCAAACGCAGACCCTCCCTCAAAACCGGGCCTGGGCAATCCCTCAAGGCCAATGGCTCGCTAAAGGTGGATTCAACAACCCTCCTCTTCAGGGCCTTCCTAGGAAGAGACTTAAATTTCCTCCGCCATCACTCGCCATTGCCAAAGCATTTTCAGACATGGGGCAACATAAGCCGGGAGCTTACCATGTTGGACCCTCAGGCTTTTCACTGCCCACCATTCTCCCAACTCCGCAGAAAAGGCCTAAACCAGGACTGAAAAATACCAACCCACTCAGGCGGTTCCTCTACCAGTATGCTACTAAAATTATGTTTCAAAAACATCAGACAAAAGAAAACCACCAGGTTGACCATACCTAGGCCACCCATCCGCCTGGGAAGGTAGGTTACAGACCTCTTAATGAGGTTCAGTTTGTCTCTCCATAACAGCTGGAAGAAACAACTGTAGATCCTCGCATAGAGAGACACAGACAAAGCTGACATACAGAAATACCGGGATCAGGTAAGTTTTAATCAGGTCAATCCTTTCCCTGTAAGAGAGTTTCCAGTTTTTCCAGCTGGCCACCTTGGCATCGGCATCTTGTAGCCTGCTTACCCAATGTGCAAGGCCGTAATCACCGGGACCAAATCTGATGCCTAAAGCTGCTAGGGCTCTGGGAAGGCGTCCGGAAGGGTAAAGCCTTCACCTTCCTCTCCTATCCAGAAAACCTCATTCTTATCCTGATTGATCTTTGAGCCAGATGCCTCAGCATACTGTTCCATCACCGAGACCACCTCCTCCGCCTCCTGCCTCAGCATACTGTTCCATTACCAAGACCACCTCCTCCGCCTCCTGCCTCAGCGTACCGTTCCATCACCGAGACCTCCTCCTCCTCCTGCCTCAGCGTACCGTTCCATCACCGAGACCACCTCCTCCCTCAGTGTACTGTTCCATCACCGAGACCACCTCCTCCCTCAGTGTACTGTTCCATCACCGAGACCACCTCCTCCCTCAGCGTACCGTTCCATCACCGAGACCACCTCCTCCGCTTCAGAGTACCGTTCCATCATCGAGACCACCTCCTCCGCCTCCTGCCTCAGCGTACCGTTCCATCACCGAGACCACCTCCTCCCCCTAGCGTACCGTTCCATCACCGAGACCACCTCCTCTGCCTCCTGCCCCTAGCGTACCGTTCCATCATTGAGACCACCTCCTCCGCCTCAGCGTACTGTTCAATCACCGAAACCACCTCCTCCTCCACCTCCTGCCTGAGCGTACTGTTCCATCACCAAGACCACCTCCTCCGCCTCCTGCCTCAGCGTACCGTTCCATCACTGAGACCACCTCCTCCGCCTCAGTGTACTGTTCCATCACCAAGACCTTCTCCTCCGCCTCCTGCCTCAGCATATTGTTCCATCACCGAGACCACCTCCTCCTGCATCCCAGAGATGAAAACAGACACGTCATCAGCATAGGCCACGACCCCCAGAGGGGGCTGCCCAGGAATGCCCAAAGGAACTCCACACAACAGTACTGTCAGGGCCTGGACTTGAACCTGGGACTTCTACTGTGTCAGGCAGTAACTCTTCTCACTGAGCTACCTAGGATGCTGGACAACACTCTGCCTCATCTATTGGATAATCCTGCCTTGTGCCTTGTTTGCTCTTGAACCTTGAACTCCTTGCTCCTCCCGTGAACTTCCTATATAAGCCATGTCCTTGGACTTCCTCCTTGCCAGATTATTGTGCCTTTCCAGCCAATATCCCGCTACTGTTCCTGCTGCTGTCTACACCTCCGCTACTGATCTTTGGCTTGTTCCTGACCACGATTTCGTCTCATCCTAACGTACTACGATTGATCTGCTACCATTTGTGACCGACCCTTGGCTTGTGACTGACTCTGCTTTCGTCTGATCCCTAACCTGTTGATCCGCTATTGGTTCCCAGTCTGCTCATTCCCTGGTGGGGTGATCCTGAGATCTGCGACCTGGTATTAACACGCAGCCCAATCCATCTCCACCATTAGGAGCTCTGGTGAATACCGGTTAATACTTAGACCCCGCACCTCAGGTGAGCCTGCGTCATTCCCAGGGGGATCCGCTGGTGTACCTATCCTGCTGGTTTCAGGTAAGCCTTTTACTGCTATAGCAACTGGTCTCTGAACCTGACCCAGACCGTGACAGAATAATCTGGCCCAAACATGGAGGCCGCTATAGCAAATGCCATGGCTCCTGTCAGGCAGCAAATTTCAGAGCTACAAGAGTTTGGTGTTACCTACCAAAAGAAATTTGCTGAACTGCAAAGTGTAGTAGAGGGGCAACAGGAAGAGATCCATGCTCTGCAGACACGATTGATGGACATGTGCTCCCGCGACGTTGCTAATACACGCATGCCTCTGCCACTCAAGTTCAATGGAGACCGCCGCCACTACAGGGGTTTCCTTAACCAATGCCGCATTTATTTCCAGATGCAACCTGCTGCATTTAATACTGAGAGGCAGAAGGTATTGTTTGTTATAAACCTCCTGACTGAGGAAGCCCTAGCTTGGGCCTCTCCCTATATAGAGCAAGACAATGCAATGTTAAACAGTTTTGCGACTTTTGTGACTGCAATGAACCAGGTCTTTGATGATCCCAACCGCTGCGCTACCGCTGAAGCAAAGCTGCATAGTTTGAGGCAGGGTAGACGCCCTGTTGCGGAGTATACAACTGAATTTCGACGCTGGATCTCAGACACCACCTGGAACCCAGCAGCGCAAAAGAGTCAGTTCCGGCAGGGGCTCTCTGAACAGGTGAAGGATGAGCTCACCAGAGTAGAGACTCCTAACGATCTTGAGGAGTTCATCCAATTATGCATTTGGATTGACCAGAGACTGACAGAAGAAAGGAGAGATTGGGAAGTAATGGTGGCATGCGTTTTTCTGCTAATCAGTTCAGTCAGAAGGATTTAAACATCTCTTCAGATTCTAACACACTTGAACCTATGCAAGTAGATACTATTAAAAGATCAATTTCTACTCAAGAGAAGGAGAGAAGACGTTTGGAGAATTTGTTTATATTGTGGGGACTCTGGGCATTACGTAGTCAATTGTCCTAATAAAGCCAAAAGAACAATTGCTGCGACTGATGTTATCCTGCCTGAACGCATAAATTCAATTACCCAGTCTATCTCCCCATTGATCGATGAAGAAAATAAAGTTGGTCCTAAACAGTCTCATTTTGTTGTCCCTATCAAACTTTTCACCGAGGGCCATGAAATTCCTTGTTCTGCAATGCTGGACTCTGGGGCTGGGGGAAACGTTATGGACATAGAGTTTGCCCACAATAATAATATTCTCAGGAGAAACAAATCTGCCCCTATTGATATGGAGACAGTTGATGGTTCACCTTTATCATCAGGACCAGTTACTCATGAAACGGTTCCTCTAGTACTCCAATTTCAGGCTGACCATTTTGAGACCATCAGCTTTCAGCTGATTACATCACCTAAATTTCCTGTCATCCTGGGCATCCCTTGGTTTTCTACCCATAATCCCTCCATCAACTGGGGAGCACGGACCATAAATTTTACATCCCCCCATTGTGAGGAACATTGTAGGAAACCATGTGCTACAAGTTGTCTACAAATCAGGAAATCACAGGCTAATATGGTAACTACACAGTCATATGACAATCTGCCTCCACAATACCATGAGTTTCGAGATGTCTGTGATAAGAAAAATGCAGATCAACTACCTCCTCATCGTCCATACGATTGTCCCATTGAACTGCTTCCAGGCGCAGAAATACCATTCAGCCGCGTTTTCAATTTATCAGAACCTGAGTTAAAGGTGCTAAGGGAGTGGCTTGATGAGAATTTGGAGAAGGGCTTTATCAGACCCTCAACATCTCCTACAGGAGCAGCCCTGTTCTTTGTTGAGAAAAAGGACTCCACCTTGCGTCCATGCATTGATTTTAGGGGCTTGAATAAAATCACTGTTAAAAACCGTTACCCACTCCCTTTAATCGCAGAGATGTTGGAAAGACTCCGCTCTGCTAAAGTCTTCACAAAACTTGACTTACGGGGGGCATACAATCTGGTACGCATGCGTCAAGGCGACGAATGGAAGACTGCCTTTAGAACCAGATATGGACACTTCGAATCCCTAGTTATGCCTTTTGGCCTATGTAATGCTCCCGCAACTTTTCAGCACTTCATAAATGATGTGTTTCGAGATTTGTTGGACCAGTTTGTTATTGCTTATCTGGACGATATCCTCATCTTTTCGGACAACATGGAGGAGCATCGCAAGCATGTCTGCACTGTATTCAAAAGGTTAAGGATGAACCGACTTTACATCAAACTGGAGAAGTGTGAGTTTGAACGAGCCCAGATCCAGTTCTTGGGATATATCGTTTCTTCAGTAGGAGTGAGCATGGATCCCGAAAAGATCAAGGCAGTGGTGGATTGGACTGCCCCTGGAAACGTTAAGGAAATACAACGATTTATTGGATTTGCCAACTTTTATAGGAAATTCATAAGAAACTTCTCTAAAGTAATAGCACCAATTACACAGCTGACAAAGAAAGGAGTGCCCTTTGCATGGTCAACTGAGGCACAAACTGCTTTTAGTAAGCTAAAGACTTTCTTCACATCTGCACCTATATTGGTACATCCTGATCCTGAGCTACCTTTTATTGTGGAAGTGGATGCCTCAGACTCCGCCGTGGGAGCTATCATTTCTCAGCGACGAGGAGAAAAAATGCAGCTTCATCCCTGTGCATATTTTTCTCATTTGATGTCATCTGCTGAAAGGAATTATGACATTGGGAATAAGGAGTTTCTGGCAATTAAGGAAGCCTTTTCCGAATGGAGGCATCTGTTGGAAGGGGCTAAGCATCCTGTGACTGTCTTCACGGATCATAAAAATCTAGAATTCATCCATTCTGCCAAGAGATTGTCTTCTATACAAGCACGTTGGTCACTGTTGTTTTCCAGGTTCAATTTTATTATCTCATATCGACCTGGGTCAAGAAACGGAAAGGCTGATGCCTTATCACGAATGTCGTCTGGGCCTCTCCAGGAGGACACTTCTGAATGCACAATCCTGCCTCAAAAGAACTTTCTAGGGGCCACAAGTCCTAAGGCATTCTTGAATCTTCTTAAAGAGGGGTATAAGAATGACCCACTTCTCAATCATCCACCTACGGACATTAACCTGACTTATAAGAATGGCTTTTGGATTCAAGGACATCATCTTTATGTACCAGAATCTGTTCGGGTGGAAGCTCTCAAGTTGGTTCATGATTCCAAACTTGCTGGGCATTTTGGAGTCGCTAAGACCGAAGAACTATTATCACGTTCCTTTTGGTGGCCGGAGTACAAGAAAGATGTCAAACGCTATGTGACCTCATGCTTGACCTGTGCACGCAATAAGATTCCCCGAGCCTCCCCTTTGGGGTTGCTTCAGCCACTCCCTGTTCCATCAAGACCATGGGGGTCTATTTCTATGGATTTTGTGGTGGATTTACCTCCCTCAAAAGGAATGACCACCATTTTGGTAGTGGTTGACCGTCTCACTAAAATGGCCCATTTTGTTCCAGTTAAGGGGGTGCCCACTGCTGAACAGACTGCTGAACTGATGGTTCGAGAAGTATTTAAACTGCATGGAATCCCTGATGATGTGGTGTCTGACAGAGGGGTGCAGTTTACATCGAAATTCTGGAGACGTTTTTGCTCAGCCTTAGGTGTTACAATTAATCTCTCCTCTGCTTTTCATCCCCAGTCTAATGGTCAGACTGAGAGAACTAATCAAACAATGGAACAGTATCTTCGATGCTTTGTCACTTATCTTCAGGATGACTGGGTGGACTGTCTTCCCACTGCAGAGTTTGCATACAACAATTCTAAACATAGTTCCACCTCTCAAAGTCCTTTTTACTTAAACACCGGTTACCATCCAGTTTTTATTCCTGATCTCCCTATCACAACTCCAATCCCTGCTGTTACCAACAGACTAACTACATTGCAGGAGATTCAAGAGAATTTGATTGAGACTTTGAGGGAAGCTCAGGAATATTACAAAAAGGCTGCAGACACCGGAGAGCACTTCCTACGTTTCATGTGGGTGACAAAGTTTGGTTATCAACAAAGAATTTGAAGGTCCATGTGCCATCTGCTAAGTTGGGTCAAAAGTTTGTGGGTCCTTTTCAGATTTCTGCCCAAATCAACCCAGTCACCTTTCGCTTAAAGCTTCCGGATAGTATGAAGATTCACCCTGTTTTTCATATATCACTACTCAAACCGTTTCAGGAAAATCCTTTCCCTGGAAGAATTATTCCACCTCCTCCACCTGTTGAGGTACAGGGTGAAGAAGAATTTGTGGTGGAGAAAATCCTTGATTCCAGGATCTTTAGGAATAAGTTACAGTATCTGGTTCAATGGAAGGATATGGGCCAGAAGAAAATTCTTGGGAGCCTGAGGAGAATGTTCATGCTACTAGACTAACAAGAGAATTCCACCAGAGGTTTCTACACAAGCCTAGTCCTAAGACGTCCAGAGGACGGGAGTACTGTCAGGGCCTGGACTTGAACCTGGGACTTCTACTGTGTCAGGCAGTAACTCTTCTCACTGAGCTACCTAGGATGCTGGACAACACTCTGCCTCATCTATTGGATAATCCTGCCTTGTTTGCTCTTGAACCTTGAACTCCTTGCTCCTCCCATGAACTTCCTATATAAGCCATGTCCTTGGACTTCCTCCTTGCCAGATTATTGTGCCTTTCCAGCCAATATCCCGCTACTGTTCCTGCTGCTGTCTACACCTCCGCTACTGATCTTTGGCTTGTTCCTGACCACGATTTCGTCTCATCCTAACGTACTACGATTGATCTGCTACCATTTGTGACCGACCCTTGGCTTGTGACTGACTCTGCTTTCGTCTGATCCCTAACCTGTTGATCCGCTATTGGTTCCCAGTCTGCTCATTCCCTGGTGGGGTGATCCTGAGATCTGCGACCTGGTATTAACACGCAGCCCAATCCATCTCCACCATTAGGAGCTCTGGTGAATACCGGTTAATACTTAGACCCCGCACCTCAGGTGAGCCTGCGTCATTCCCAGGGGGATCCGCTGGTGTACCTATCCTGCTGGTTTCAGGTAAGCCTTTTACTGCTATAGCAACTGGTCTCTGAACCTGACCCAGACCGTGACAGAATAATCTGGCCCAAACATGGAGGCCGCTATAGCAAATGCCATGGCTCCTGTCAGGCAGCAAATTTCAGAGCTACAAGAGTTTGGTGTTACCTACCAAAAGAAATTTGCTGAACTGCAAAGTGTAGTAGAGGGGCAACAGGAAGAGATCCATGCTCTGCAGACACGATTGATGGACATGTGCTCCCGCGACGTTGCTAATACACGCATGCCTCTGCCACTCAAGTTCAATGGAGACCGCCGCCACTACAGGGGTTTCCTTAACCAATGCCGCATTTATTTCCAGATGCAACCTGCTGCATTTAATACTGAGAGGCAGAAGGTATTGTTTGTTATAAACCTCCTGACTGAGGAAGCCCTAGCTTGGGCCTCTCCCTATATAGAGCAAGACAATGCAATGTTAAACAGTTTTGCGACTTTTGTGACTGCAATGAACCAGGTCTTTGATGATCCCAACCGCTGCGCTACCGCTGAAGCAAAGCTGCATAGTTTGAGGCAGGGTAGACGCCCTGTTGCGGAGTATACAACTGAATTTCGACGCTGGATCTCAGACACCACCTGGAACCCAGCAGCGCAAAAGAGTCAGTTCCGGCAGGGGCTCTCTGAACAGGTGAAGGATGAGCTCACCAGAGTAGAGACTCCTAACGATCTTGAGGAGTTCATCCAATTATGCATTTGGATTGACCAGAGACTGACAGAAGAAAGGAGAGATTGGGAAGTAATGGTGGCATGCGTTTTTCTGCTAATCAGTTCAGTCAGAAGGATTTAAACATCTCTTCAGATTCTAACACACTTGAACCTATGCAAGTAGATACTATTAAAAGATCAATTTCTACTCAAGAGAAGGAGAGAAGACGTTTGGAGAATTTGTTTATATTGTGGGGACTCTGGGCATTACGTAGTCAATTGTCCTAATAAAGCCAAAAGAACAATTGCTGCGACTGATGTTATCCTGCCTGAACGCATAAATTCAATTACCCAGTCTATCTCCCCATTGATCGATGAAGAAAATAAAGTTGGTCCTAAACAGTCTCATTTTGTTGTCCCTATCAAACTTTTCACCGAGGGCCATGAAATTCCTTGTTCTGCAATGCTGGACTCTGGGGCTGGGGGAAACGTTATGGACATAGAGTTTGCCCACAATAATAATATTCTCAGGAGAAACAAATCTGCCCCTATTGATATGGAGACAGTTGATGGTTCACCTTTATCATCAGGACCAGTTACTCATGAAACGGTTCCTCTAGTACTCCAATTTCAGGCTGACCATTTTGAGACCATCAGCTTTCAGCTGATTACATCACCTAAATTTCCTGTCATCCTGGGCATCCCTTGGTTTTCTACCCATAATCCCTCCATCAACTGGGGAGCACGGACCATAAATTTTACATCCCCCCATTGTGAGGAACATTGTAGGAAACCATGTGCTACAAGTTGTCTACAAATCAGGAAATCACAGGCTAATATGGTAACTACACAGTCATATGACAATCTGCCTCCACAATACCATGAGTTTCGAGATGTCTGTGATAAGAAAAATGCAGATCAACTACCTCCTCATCGTCCATACGATTGTCCCATTGAACTGCTTCCAGGCGCAGAAATACCATTCAGCCGCGTTTTCAATTTATCAGAACCTGAGTTAAAGGTGCTAAGGGAGTGGCTTGATGAGAATTTGGAGAAGGGCTTTATCAGACCCTCAACATCTCCTACAGGAGCAGCCCTGTTCTTTGTTGAGAAAAAGGACTCCACCTTGCGTCCATGCATTGATTTTAGGGGCTTGAATAAAATCACTGTTAAAAACCGTTACCCACTCCCTTTAATCGCAGAGATGTTGGAAAGACTCCGCTCTGCTAAAGTCTTCACAAAACTTGACTTACGGGGGGCATACAATCTGGTACGCATGCGTCAAGGCGACGAATGGAAGACTGCCTTTAGAACCAGATATGGACACTTCGAATCCCTAGTTATGCCTTTTGGCCTATGTAATGCTCCCGCAACTTTTCAGCACTTCATAAATGATGTGTTTCGAGATTTGTTGGACCAGTTTGTTATTGCTTATCTGGACGATATCCTCATCTTTTCGGACAACATGGAGGAGCATCGCAAGCATGTCTGCACTGTATTCAAAAGGTTAAGGATGAACCGACTTTACATCAAACTGGAGAAGTGTGAGTTTGAACGAGCCCAGATCCAGTTCTTGGGATATATCGTTTCTTCAGTAGGAGTGAGCATGGATCCCGAAAAGATCAAGGCAGTGGTGGATTGGACTGCCCCTGGAAACGTTAAGGAAATACAACGATTTATTGGATTTGCCAACTTTTATAGGAAATTCATAAGAAACTTCTCTAAAGTAATAGCACCAATTACACAGCTGACAAAGAAAGGAGTGCCCTTTGCATGGTCAACTGAGGCACAAACTGCTTTTAGTAAGCTAAAGACTTTCTTCACATCTGCACCTATATTGGTACATCCTGATCCTGAGCTACCTTTTATTGTGGAAGTGGATGCCTCAGACTCCGCCGTGGGAGCTATCATTTCTCAGCGACGAGGAGAAAAAATGCAGCTTCATCCCTGTGCATATTTTTCTCATTTGATGTCATCTGCTGAAAGGAATTATGACATTGGGAATAAGGAGTTTCTGGCAATTAAGGAAGCCTTTTCCGAATGGAGGCATCTGTTGGAAGGGGCTAAGCATCCTGTGACTGTCTTCACGGATCATAAAAATCTAGAATTCATCCATTCTGCCAAGAGATTGTCTTCTATACAAGCACGTTGGTCACTGTTGTTTTCCAGGTTCAATTTTATTATCTCATATCGACCTGGGTCAAGAAACGGAAAGGCTGATGCCTTATCACGAATGTCGTCTGGGCCTCTCCAGGAGGACACTTCTGAATGCACAATCCTGCCTCAAAAGAACTTTCTAGGGGCCACAAGTCCTAAGGCATTCTTGAATCTTCTTAAAGAGGGGTATAAGAATGACCCACTTCTCAATCATCCACCTACGGACATTAACCTGACTTATAAGAATGGCTTTTGGATTCAAGGACATCATCTTTATGTACCAGAATCTGTTCGGGTGGAAGCTCTCAAGTTGGTTCATGATTCCAAACTTGCTGGGCATTTTGGAGTCGCTAAGACCGAAGAACTATTATCACGTTCCTTTTGGTGGCCGGAGTACAAGAAAGATGTCAAACGCTATGTGACCTCATGCTTGACCTGTGCACGCAATAAGATTCCCCGAGCCTCCCCTTTGGGGTTGCTTCAGCCACTCCCTGTTCCATCAAGACCATGGGGGTCTATTTCTATGGATTTTGTGGTGGATTTACCTCCCTCAAAAGGAATGACCACCATTTTGGTAGTGGTTGACCGTCTCACTAAAATGGCCCATTTTGTTCCAGTTAAGGGGGTGCCCACTGCTGAACAGACTGCTGAACTGATGGTTCGAGAAGTATTTAAACTGCATGGAATCCCTGATGATGTGGTGTCTGACAGAGGGGTGCAGTTTACATCGAAATTCTGGAGACGTTTTTGCTCAGCCTTAGGTGTTACAATTAATCTCTCCTCTGCTTTTCATCCCCAGTCTAATGGTCAGACTGAGAGAACTAATCAAACAATGGAACAGTATCTTCGATGCTTTGTCACTTATCTTCAGGATGACTGGGTGGACTGTCTTCCCACTGCAGAGTTTGCATACAACAATTCTAAACATAGTTCCACCTCTCAAAGTCCTTTTTACTTAAACACCGGTTACCATCCAGTTTTTATTCCTGATCTCCCTATCACAACTCCAATCCCTGCTGTTACCAACAGACTAACTACATTGCAGGAGATTCAAGAGAATTTGATTGAGACTTTGAGGGAAGCTCAGGAATATTACAAAAAGGCTGCAGACACCGGAGAGCACTTCCTACGTTTCATGTGGGTGACAAAGTTTGGTTATCAACAAAGAATTTGAAGGTCCATGTGCCATCTGCTAAGTTGGGTCAAAAGTTTGTGGGTCCTTTTCAGATTTCTGCCCAAATCAACCCAGTCACCTTTCGCTTAAAGCTTCCGGATAGTATGAAGATTCACCCTGTTTTTCATATATCACTACTCAAACCGTTTCAGGAAAATCCTTTCCCTGGAAGAATTATTCCACCTCCTCCACCTGTTGAGGTACAGGGTGAAGAAGAATTTGTGGTGGAGAAAATCCTTGATTCCAGGATCTTTAGGAATAAGTTACAGTATCTGGTTCAATGGAAGGATATGGGCCAGAAGAAAATTCTTGGGAGCCTGAGGAGAATGTTCATGCTACTAGACTAACAAGAGAATTCCACCAGAGGTTTCTACACAAGCCTAGTCCTAAGACGTCCAGAGGACGGGAGTACTGTCAGGGCCTGGACTTGAACCTGGGACTTCTACTGTGTCAGGCAGTAACTCTTCTCACTGAGCTACCTAGGATGCTGGACAACACTCTGCCTCATCTATTGGATAATCCTGCCTTGTTTGCTCTTGAACCTTGAACTCCTTGCTCCTCCCATGAACTTCCTATATAAGCCATGTCCTTGGACTTCCTCCTTGCCAGATTATTGTGCCTTTCCAGCCAATATCCCGCTACTGTTCCTGCTGCTGTCTACACCTCCGCTACTGATCTTTGGCTTGTTCCTGACCACGATTTCGTCTCATCCTAACGTACTACGATTGATCTGCTACCATTTGTGACCGACCCTTGGCTTGTGACTGACTCTGCTTTCGTCTGATCCCTAACCTGTTGATCCGCTATTGGTTCCCAGTCTGCTCATTCCCTGGTGGGGTGATCCTGAGATCTGCGACCTGGTATTAACACGCAGCCCAATCCATCTCCACCATTAGGAGCTCTGGTGAATACCGGTTAATACTTAGACCCCGCACCTCAGGTGAGCCTGCGTCATTCCCAGGGGGATCCGCTGGTGTACCTATCCTGCTGGTTTCAGGTAAACCTTTTACTGCTATAGCAACTGGTCTCTGAACCTGACCTTACACCGTGACATGTGCACTAACCTCCGAATTAAGGGATCAATTGCAAACATGTGTAGCAGAGGACTCATAGGGCACCCCTGACGCACACCTGAGCCAAACCCAAAGGGCCGTCCAATCCAACCATTTACAAGCATGGAACTTTCAGCCCCTCTGTATAAAGTCTTTAGCCAATCGATAAAGCCCCCCTCCAGGCCATACTTGCCAAGAAGCAGCCATAGGTACTCATGATTGACTTGATCAAAAGCTTTGGCCTAAGCTTTATTGTAAGCTCTCCTGTAGGTAAGAGATACAGCGGTGGGCTTACTTCCACTTTACACTGATAACCAGGAGGATGTCTGCAGAGAGAAAGGAAAGAATGATATAGAGAGAAATGGGGGTAGAGAGTGAGGGGGGATGGGGAGAGAGGGAGAGGGGGGATAGGGAGAGGGGGGATGGGGAGAGAGGGAGAGGGGGGATGGGGAGAGAGGGAGAGGGGGGATGGGGAGAGTAGGGGGGATGGGGGAGAGACAGAGAGGGAGATGGGGGAGAGGGGATAGGGGGAGAGATTTGGGGGGGTTTACAGAGGAAGGCTGTAGGAAGAATAGATCTATGGATAAATAGTGATGGATGGTTATGGTTACATATGGATAAATGAGGAGTTGTAGATACTTATGAGTAGATATGGATGGATACAGATGGATACGGATGGATATGGATAGTTATGGATGGATACGGATGGATATGGATGGATGCGGATAGTTATGGAGGGATATGGATAGTTATGGATGGATACGGATAGTTATGGAGGGATACGGATAGTTATGGAGGGATACGGATAGATATGGATGGATACGGATAGATATGGATGGATACGGATAGTTATGGAGGGATACGGATAGTTATGGATGGATACGGATAGTTATGGATGGATACGGATAGTTATGGATGGACACGGATGGATATGGATAGTTATGGATGGATACGGATAGTTATGGATGGATACGGATAGTTATGGATGGATACGGATAGATATGGATGGATACGGATAGTTATGGATGGACACGGATGGATATGGATAGTTATGGATGGATAGTTATGGATGGATATGGATGGATACGGATAGATATGGATGGACATGGAGGGATACGGATAGTTATGGATGGACACGGATGGATATGGATAGTTATGGATGGATACGGATAGTTATGGATGGATACGGATAGTTATGGATGGACATGGAGGGATACGGATAGTTATGGATGGACACGGATGGATATGGATAGTTATGGATGGATACGGATAGTTATGGATGGATACGGATAGTTATGGATGGACACGGATGGATATGGATAGTTATGGATGGATACGGATAGTTATGGATGGACATGGAGGGATACGGATAGTTATGGAGGGATACAGATGGATATGGATAGTTATGGAGGGATACAAATGGATATGGATAGTTATGGATGGATACAGATAGTTATGGATGGACACGGATGGATATGGATAGTTATGGATGGATACGGATAGTTATGGATGGATACGGATAGTTATGGATGGACATGGAGGGATACGGATAGTTATGGATGGACACGGATGGATATGGATAGTTATGGATGGATACGGATAGTTATGGATGGATACGGATAGTTATGGATGGACACGGATGGATATGGATAGTTATGGATGGATACGGATAGTTATGGATGGACATGGAGGGATACGGATAGTTATGGAGGGATACAGATGGATATGGATAGTTATGGATGGATATGGATAGTTATGGATGGATATAGATAGTTATGGAGGGATATAGATAGTTATTATTATTATTATTATTATTACTACGTGTTTATATAGCGCCAAAGGGTTTGCTCAGCGCTGCACAATAGGGGGGGACAATACATGGCACAGCACAACAACAACAAACAACGTACGAGGGGTAAGAGGGCCCTACTCTTTCGAGCCTGCAATCTAGGAGGGAGGGGGTAAAGGCACAGAAGGAAGTGGCTGAGGGGGATGAAGTGGTGGGAGGAATGAGGGAGGATGGCCGTTAGGTGAGGGTGGGGTAGGCTTCCCTGAAGAGATGGGTTTTGAGGGAGCGCCTGAATGTGAAGAGGGAAGGTGACAGTCTGATGGATTGGGGCAGTGAGTTCCAGAGGATGGGGGAGGACCTGGAGAAGTCTTGCAGACGTGCGTGGGAGGAGGAGACCAGGGAGCAGGATAGAAGGAGGTCCTGTGAGGAGCGAAGGGTACGGGTAGGGTGGTACTTGGTGATCAGGTTGGTGAGGTAGTCAGGGGCAGTGTTGTGAATGGCTTTGTAGGTCAGAGTTAGGAGTTTAAATTTGATGCGTTGGGCAATCGGGAGCCAGTGGAGGGAGAGGCAGAGGGGGGTGGCAGAGGTGGAGCGGGTGGTGAGGTGGATGAGTCTGGCAGCTGAGTTCAGGATGGTCTGGAGCGGGGAGAGCCTGCACTTGGGTAGGCCGGTGAGGAGGGAGTTGCAGTGGTCGTAGTTATGGATGGATACGGATAGTTATGGATGGATATGGAGGGATACGGATAGTTATGGAGGGATACGGATAGTTATGGAGGGATACGGATAGTTATGGAGGGATACGGATAGTTATGGATGGATACGGATAGTTATGGAGGGATACGGATAGTTATGGAGGGATACGGATAGTTATGGATGGATACGGATGGATATAGATAGTTATGGAGGGATACGGATAGTTATGGAGGGATACGGATAGTTATGGAGGGATACGGATAGTTATGGAGGGATACGGATAGTTATGGAGGGATATGGAGGGATACGGATAGTTATGGAGGGATACGGATAGTTATGGAGGGATACGGATAGTTATGGATGGATACGGATAGTTATGGATGGATACGGATAGTTATGGAGGGATACGGATAGTTATGGATGGATACGGATGGATATAGATAGTTATGGAGGGATACGGATAGTTATGGAGGGATACGGATAGTTATGGAGGGATACGGATAGTTATGGAGGGATACGGATAGTTATGGAGGGATACGGATAGTTATGGAGGGATACGGATAGTTATGGAGGGATACGGATAGTTATGGATGGATACGGATGGATATGGACAAAAAGGATAGATATGGATGGATACAGATGGATAGTGTGATACGGGGGATGCTAAGCTCAGCAGTAGATGCCTTTTTAAGTGAGTTTATGCCAGACAGGAACTAAAATTAAGGGCCGGGGAGCCCACTCTTATTAAACAGTGACTGAAAAGTCCTTTCGACACAAGGTTTCCCACACAGGGGGTTTCAACTTCTCTCAAAATAATACACAATGAAAATGCCAAGCCACCTGGCTCTCTGGTTAGCAGTACCTTTGCTTGGCTTGGTCTCCCAGATCACTGGCTGTTCTGGCCCCACATGGTCTCAGAGACCCACAGATTCCCTCCAGCCCCTTGGATTCATGGGCCTCTGCAGCTTTCTCAGCCTCCCAGACCCTCTCTTGGTCTTCCAGACTCTCGTAGCTGGCCAGACTTTCGCAGTCCTTTGCTCCCAGAATCCCCCTCACAAGGGTTGTAGTCTCCACCAGGAGCTTCCAGCTCTCCTGACAGGTCTCTGACTTTAGGCTTGTATCAATAGGCACTGCTATTCCACCTCCACCACTAACTGCTCTTACAAGCCGATCATTATAAGGGCTGTGTGTGCACATGGGCACACACCCTGCTGGTAGTCCACAACACCCGGACACAGGCTTGGAGATTCCATCCCGCCTAAGACTCTTAGGAACCTCCAAACTACAGAGTCCCATCCAGCAATACCCAGATCCAGAGAAAGCTGCACAAGCCATTTTCTCCACTCCCAATCTATAGGCTGTAGCATTGCACTAAGCAGACATGCAAATTCGGTGTCTTTTTCCCGACCATTTTCATAGTGACAGAACCTCGCACTGTCATATACCCCCCCCGTTGTTTTTATCCAGAGGGAGGAACACCTGCACCCATCATTATGGTTGGGACACCTCTGTGCCAGCTGTCGGCCACATAGGCTCAGCCCTTTATTCGGGTGTGCTTCCAGGTACGCCCTACCCTGAATCTCAAAAGGATCCTACAGTTCCTTATTCTCAGCCTTTTTCCCTCCTCTCTTGGGGTCCCCTGGCTTATTCTCTTTTCCTGGGGAGGACTCTGCCTTCTTCAGTAGTTCCTTTCAAGTCACCTTCTGGATATTGTAGGGAATCAACTTTTCTCTCTTCGCTACCAGTTTTATACTTCACCATAGGTCTTTCAGGTTTAAAAGCTCTCTCTGGCTACCCATGGCAACCAAATCCTTGTTAACCATACCAATCAATACTAGATCCCAAATTCCAGTATCACTACTTTCTTTCTCAGTGCTTGTTAGGACCAGACCTGAGGAGGGACCACACACAGGGGAGCGACTACGGGGCCATCGCACAGCTCCATCTCACCTCTTGTCCAACACTCCATGCGTAGCTGTCCTAACAAATGTCACTGATCCAAGCCCAAACCATTTCTGACTGTGTTCATGTAGGCTGGTGTACACGTTACATTGTTACAGTAACCAATACTTTTAGTGCTTTCCCCACTTTGTCTCCAGGTACCTTAACTCGTACCTCTTTGCAAGTGACAGAAAGCATCTCCGCTGGTGCTGCGTCCACTCCGGGCCCTCCCTTCCCATGAGGTCTAGCATGTGAGACAGGATCTGCACCCTCTACTGACCATGGCTCAATTGCACCTCAGACCGCACCATCAAGAGTATTCCTAGTCAGATGGCGAGACCTCTGATGTCACCAATGGTTCTCCTGAGAGCCTTCCATACCAACCAGTAAATGGAAGCGCCCTCACAGGGAATCGGGAGATCATGTGCCATACTGTTAGTAAGCATTGGTCCCACCAATTCCATTCTTGTTCAAGGATACCCAACACAATTTGTCCCACCCGGTTCCAACCATTGGTACTACGTAGTACCACCTGACCCGACTGTGATGGAGACACCCAGGTGTACAGCGAATGTACCTTTGCCAGTTCCAGCATTACTAACAATGTATTGAACATCTCAATATATTCCACATCTAAATACATGACCTTTTTAGGGACTTTACCCGTCAGAAATGTAGAAGGACTCATCCACTGACACTTGGGAGGTTGTGGATAACATATCCGCCATGCCAGTGCCCTGAAGCGTTCCTTCAGACTGGAGGGGATCAGGCTTCACAGGGTCTAACACACCCCCGACCACCGGCCGTTCTGCAATCCCTGCATTGGGCATAGCGGGTGTTAGGTCCACCCTGTTATTACACACCTTAGTCAAGTAACGCGTGGTCACATAGTATTATGAGTGCGTTCCTGCACCAACTCTCCCAGCCAGATGTGGTTCCATTATGTACCCTCCACAGCGCTGCATCACCTGCTCTAGAAGGAATCTGGAATATGCAGTTCAGTTTTGGGCTCCAATTCACAAAAAGAACATTGGGGAACAGGAGAAAGTACAGAGAAGGGTAACCAAACTGATACGAGGCATGGAGGAGATCAGCTATGAGGAGAGATTAGAGGAACTGAATGTATTCTCTACTGAGAAGAGGAGATTAAGGGGGGGATATGATCTCCATGTATAATACATAAGGGGGGCATATGATCTCCATGTATAATACATAAGGGGGGATATGATCTCCATGTATAATACATAAGGGGGGCATATGATCTCCATGTATAATACATAAGGGGGGGATATGATCTCCATGTATAATACATAAGGGGGGCATATGATCTCCATGTATAATACATAAGGGGGGGATATGATCTCCATGTATAATACATAAGGGGGGATATGATCACCATGTATAATACATAAGGGGGGATATGATCACCATGTATAATACATAAGGGGGATATGATCTCTATGTATAATACATAAGGGGGGATATGATCTCCATGTATAATACATAAGGGGGGATATGATCTCTATGTATAATACATAAGGGGGGGATATGATCTCCATGTATAATACATAAGGGGGGATATGATCTCCATGTATAATACATAAGGGGGATATGATCTCCATGTATAATACGTAAGGGGGGATGATCTCCATGTATAATACGTAAGGGGGGGATATGATCTCCATGTATAATACATAAGGGGGGATATGATCTCCACGTATAATACATAAGGGGGGATATGCTCTCCACGTATAATACATAAGGGGGATATGATCTCCACGTATAATACATAAGGGGGGGATATGCTCTCCATGTATAATACATAAGGGGGATATGATCTCCACGTATAATACATAAGGGGGGGATATGATCTCCACGTATAATACATAAGGGGGGATATGATCTCCACGTATAATACATAAGGGGGGGATATGATCTCCACGTATAATACATAAGGGGGGGATATGATCTCCACGTATAATACATAAGGGGGATATGATCTCCATGTATAATACATAAGGGGGGATATGATCTCCATGTATAATACATAAGGGGGGATATGATCTCCATGTATAATACATAAGGGGGGATATGATCTCCATGTATAATACATAAGGGGGGATATGATCTCCATGTATAATACATAAGGGGGGATATGATCTCCATGTATAATACATAAGGGGGGATATGATCTCCATGTATAATACATAAGGGGGGATATGATCTCCATGTATAATACATAAGGGGGGATATGATCTCCATGTATAATACATAAGGGGGGATATGATCTCCATGTATAATACATAAGGGGGGGATATGATCTCCATGTATAATACATAAGGGGGATATGATCTCCATGTATAATACATAAGGGGGGGATATGATCTCCATGTATAATAAGGAGGGATATGATCTCCATGTATAATACATAAGGGGGATATGATCTCCATGTATAATACATAAGGGGGATATGATCTCCATGTATAATACGTAAGGGGGGGATATGATCTCCATGTATAATACATAAGGGGGGATATGATCTCCATGTATAATACATAAGGGGGATATGATCTCCATGTATAATACATAAGGGGGGGGGATATGATCTCCATGTATAATACATAAGGGGGGGATATGATCTCCATGTATAATACATAAGGGGGGATATGATCTCCATGTATAATACATAAGGGGGGATATGATCTCCATGTATAATACATAAGGGGGGATATGATCTCCATGTATAATACATAAGGGGGGGATATGATCTCCATGTATAATACATAAGGGGGATATGATCTCCATGTATAATACATAAGGGGGATATGATCTCCATGTATAATACATAAGGGGGGGATATGATCTCCATGTATAATACATAAGGGGGGATATGATCACCATGTATAATACATAAGGGGGGGATATGATCTCCATGTATAATACATAAGGGGGATATGATCTCCATGTATAATACATAAGGGGGGATATGATCGCCATGTATAATACATAAGGGGGGATATGATCTCCATGTATAATACATAAGGGGGGGATATGATCTCCATGTATAATACATAAGGGGGGATATGATCTCCATGTATAATACATAAGGGAGGGATATGATCACCATGTATAATACATAAGGGGGGATATGATCTCCATGTATAATACATAAGGGGGGGATATGATCTCCATGTATAATACATAAGGGGGGATATGATCTCCATGTATAATACATAAGGGGGGGATATGATCTCCATGTATAATACATAAGGGGGATATGATCTCCATGTATAATACATAAGGGGGGATACGATCTCCATGTATAATACATAAGGGGGGATACGATCTCCATGTATAATACATAAGGGGGGGATACGATCTCCATGTATAATACATAAGGGGGGATATGATCTCCATGTATAATACATAAGGGGGGATATGATCTCCATGTATAATACATAAGGGGGATATGATCTCCATGTATAATACATAAGGGGGGATATGATCTCCATGTATAATACATAAGGGGGGATATGATCTCCATGTATAATACATAAGGGGGGGATATGATCTCCATGTATAATACATAAGGGGGGATATGATCTCCATGTATAATACATAAGGGGGGATATGATCTCCATGTATAATACATAAGGGGGGATATGATCTCCATGTATAATACATAAGGGGGGATATGATCTCCACGTATAATACATAAGGGGGGGATATGATCTCCACGTATAATACATAAGGGGGGATATGATCTCCACGTATAATACATAAGGGGGATATGATCTCCATGTATAATACATAAGGGGGGATATGATCTCCATGTATAATACATAAGGGGGGATATGATCTCCATGTATAATACATAAGGGGGGATATGATCTCCATGTATAATACATAAGGGGGGATATGATCTCCATGTATAATACATAAGGGGGGATATGATCTCCATGTATAATACATAAGGGGGGATATGATCTCCATGTATAATACATAAGGGGGGGATATGATCTCCATGTATAATACATAAGGGGGGATATGATCTCCATGTATAATACATAAGGGGGGGATATGATCTCCATGTATAATACATAAGGGGGGGATATGATCTCCATGTATAATACATAAG